>NC_056743.1:616065079-616165079 GCF_019279795.1 Protopterus annectens | reverse complement strand
GTGGTGTGTACAGACTCGAACACCTCGGGTGACATTTTTCTTGGAAACCATGATGGAATTAACTCCAAAACCGAGTTGCACACAGGACAACTAGCATGCTGTGACAAGTACTGTCCCCTAGTTGAGGAACAGATACTCGTGATATTTTGTGATATTCTCAATACAACCATTTAATCAATAAAAAGGATCTGTTGCCATCGATATGAGGTTTCTCACTGTGACCTTTACCACCTTGGTGGATATGGGCATCCTGAGCCAATGTAGAAATCGTCTCAAGTTTACCGACAACCACTTTATTCTCAAACAAACTGATATGGTATGTGAGAATTGTATATACACAATGTCACTGGTGGCAAAACTCTCTCATAAAAGTATTTGTAATGTCAATAAGGTAGTCCACATGCCGCACCCATCCCACAAAATTCAAAGCAAACATGAGCTGAGGCACTGACATGTAACCTTCATAAATCACAAAGACCTCATAGAGAAAGTCCAAATAACAAACACCCTCAGCAGCCCCATATGCAGTCTGCAAAAACAGCACACATATCAGCACACAGAGCTACAGTTCATGGAGGACCAACCTATAAGCTCAGAAGGCAAGCAGACACACAATCCAACATTCTAGTCATCACAGACTTCATTGTGAGACACCAAGCTGAGTAAGGAGAAATGCATGGTCACTTGCTTATCAGGGGCACTGATCTGCCACATTATGTACATGCTCATGTTACTGGACTACAAGTAACACAAACACAACATGTCAGAGATGCAACTATATTAACCTGGAATACATGCTCTCTCACACACCAGTCAGTACATATGACAATGAGCAGGTTGTCACCATCCACACCTCTCCTCCCCTCTTCACCGAAACCCACATCACACATACCTACATCTGCGGACCTACATATGTGGAGGTCCTCACCAGAAACATACATAAACACCAGAGACCTCCCAAACACAAACATGAGCATGCTACACATAATTCGTCAATCGCAGAATGCAACACACATGATACTTCTCACGCCAGTCTTTTACCTGTCAAGCCCTTAAGGCAAAACAGTAAAAGAAACACATTAGTCATATGGGATTCCATTGTGAGACACAAAGATGTCCCTCTCACCAGGCTGGATAAGGAGGTCATGATCAGATGTCTGTCAGGTGACATGATCTGCCATATCACACATGCACTCACGTATCTCAAAATGGGTACCGTTGTGAATCTGTCATAGTCCATTTTGGTGTAAATGAATTGAGATGTACCTCTCTGGAATATATATTCATTTATATATATATATATATATATATATATATATATAGAGAGAGAGAGAGAGAGAGTTACTTGACTGAACTGTCGCACTGTGTGTCTCAGGCAGGTATGCCCCTAGCCTTAAGCTGCATTTTACCTTCACTTAGGATAATGCCTCAATACAAATGGAAAAGGATTGACCTCAATAATTACTTCAGTTTCTGGTGTCATTCTAAGGTGATACAGTATCTTTTAGCCTAGGATGATATGACCAGCAGACCCCGATGCTTTGCTAGACATGGTCTTCATCTGTCAACCCTGGGATTTTGGCTACTGTCCAAGGCTCATGCCATCTCCATAGTGACCTTTTTAGACAGTGTCTCAAAGACAAAATCCCAGCCGTGAAAACTACATATTACAACAACCTCAGGCTTATGCTGCTAAATCCTAGATGTCTTAACATGGAACTGCACTCACCTGGGGTCCTGTTGGAGAGATGAAAAGTCTGCAAGCAAAGGAATGTAGTAGTGCTGAAATTGAATTCATCCTCAAGTCTTGGTGAGTACCTTCACAAGCTGGACCCTGTTTTTCACAAAATCTCACCAAGGTGACACTGATATATAGACTGTATTTATATAGCATATATCATGGACAGAAGTAAATCAAAAATAAAAAAAAAGATAGCTGGGTGCACAAGACCCAGGATAAAAAAGTGGCCAATCCTGGTAGGTGCACTGGTGCCAGGACTGGAAAAAATGAGTGTAGAATCCACAAAATATGGAAACAATCCTACAGTGGGGCCAGGCCAGGCTCAGGGGGAGGCTGGCCCCCTGTTGTAGAAGGAAGTAGTAGTCCACAAAAAATTGATTGGCCAAAGAAGAGCCATAAAGATGACAGAGTGGACTATTGAGAATAAGAAAGAAATTATGTATTGTTACTATTATGTAAAAGGCCAGAATTTCCAGACACAAGATATACAAAATGATTAAGAGAGAAATTGGAGGAAAGAAAAATACTACCGCAGGAAAAACCGTCACAAGCTTCAAATAAATATCGATCAAGAAACTTTGATCTCTTTGGAAAAAGAAGTCTCTGAGGAAGTGAGAAAATATAAAAAGCAAAACCTAGAGATATGTGAAAAATATAAAAAAGAAATATGGACATGGAAAAGAAGAGAGATTTGGTATATTTATGCAAAGCAGAAAGCCAAGTTAACTAATATACAGAAGGCAGTTTCAAAGATATTCGATGAAAAATACAGGCAAAGGCATCCAGATATGGAAAATTTCACATTAAAAAGACTAAAAGCACAAATATTTAATGCAGAAAAGAAGATTAGTAACGTAGAAGTTAAAGAAATAGAAGTTGAAGTTATGGAGTGCCTGTGAAGTGAAGGATTTAATGTAGAAGGTCTAAAACAGACTACATTACAGCATGATGGAGTGAGTTCCCAGAATAAGGAAAAGCAAGAAGATCAGGAGATGTGAAGAAGTATGGAGAGGGGATAGGGAAACAGATTTAATATGTTGTAATATTTATGCAAAGGAGAAAGCAAAATTAACCATACAAAAAGAGCAGCACCAAAGATATTTGAAGAAAAATATAGGCAAAGGAATCCGGATATGAAAAATTTTACAATACAAAAAATAAGAAGACTAAGAGGAAAAGTAGAAAAAGAGATTAGTAATGGAGAAGTCAAAGAAATAGAAATTGAGGTAAAGGAACAGCTGCAAAGAGAAGGATTCAGTGTAGAAAATCAAATACAGAAAGCACCACAACAGGACAGAGCAATGGATATCCAAATTAAGGGGAAACAGGTGGAACAGGAAGAACAGGTCAGGTGCCATATCAAGATATTTTGGAGCCTTCCACAGGAAACCAATATAAATGTTCATTTGAAGCTAGACAGCAAGGGAAGGAACAGGAAACTGTGGAAACTCTGATGCAGTCAGTGTTGAGGAGTGATAGGCCAGTGAGTTTTCATATGACAGAATAACAGATGACACAGGATGAAATTGAAGAGAATGTGCCACAAGACGATGTTATAGAACTTTTTATAGAATGCCCGCCGGAAATGGAAAACAAAGGATGTGCCCTCAGTATGGAAGAAAAGGAGTTAAGAGAAGAGTTGCTTGATTTAATAGACAAAGACAGATATATCAAGATCAATGAGAGAAATAGACTGCAGAAGGTTAATAAAACCCCAAAAGTCAGAAGCTTGATATAACAAATGAACACAGTAATTAGGACTGTCCATAGAAATCCATGCAGTATAACAGAAGTAAACAGACTATATTACTGTGCTGCTAAATTAATAACTGATAAAATTCTACCACAGGAACATAGGGTAGCGAGGGAAAAGGGGGGCGAAAGCGAATACCATCATGGAAATATCGAACAGAGAAAACTTTAAAGCAGCTAAGACAAGAAGTGTCATTGTTAGAAGATTATAGAAGAGGGAACAGATCAACACAAATACTAAGAAAGACAGATGTGATAAAAGCAATGCACAGTATTAGAACAGACCAGGATTTATTATGCACTACTGGAGATAACAAACTAAAAATTTCAAAACAGGCAGAAAGACTCAGAAGATATGAAGATAAATATAAGGGAAAAGCACAAAACAAGCAATTTACTGATGACCCAAAAAAGTTTTATAAAGAATTGGGAAATAAGGTAAAAGGAATTGATAGACCACCGAAAAAAGAAGAAGTAGATACATTTTGGAGAAGTATCAATGAAGATCCTGTGGAACATAACAATGATGCTAAATGGATAGATGTAAAAGAAAGAATAAGAAGTTTAAAGGTACAGGATATGAAATGGGATGAAATAATAGCCATAGAGATTGAAACAAAGTTGAGAAAAGCCTCTAATTGGAAAGCCCCAGGCCCAGATGCAGTACCCAACCTGGTTAAAGGCTTATAGTGCCTGCATATCTAAACTGATCTCTGATCAGTATTAGCAAAAAACTACGGGCACTCATAAAATTTTCTAAGGCCAGCTTCGAGAGAAAAATTGCACAGGACACTAAGGATAATCACAAGGCTTTCTTTAGTTATGTTAGGAACCTGGGTGGGAATTCCCAGATATGCTCAGAATTAGTCCAAAATGACAAAAAATACACTGAACACACAGACATTGCCAACATCCTAGCTGACATGTTCATTGCAAACTTCTCCCCCCCCTCCCCACCAAAAGGGCAAATATTTATCCCAGCAGAGTGCTGCCCCCCTGACATCTCAGATGCTCAGGTAAGAGCTGCCCTCTCCAAAGCAAAAAACACAGCATCAATGGGACCAGAAGGTGTCCCAGGCTGTGTCCTACATGAACTCCAAGAAGAGCTAAACCCAAACATAAAACTACTGTTCAATCTTAGCCGTACTACAGGATATGTACCCAAAGAGTGGCGTACAGCAACAGTGGTCCCTCTCCACAAAGGTGGTGCCTCAACGGATCCTGAAAACTATTGCCCCATAAGCCTGACTAGCTTAGTCTGCAAAGCTATGGAAAGGATCATCATGGACCTCATAAATAAAGATATTGGGGACCTACAGACACTGGATCCTACCCAGTTTGGCTTTGTTAAGGGCAGATCCTGCCTCTTAAACCTCGTTGATTTCTTTGAAACAGTCACCAAGGCCATTGACGAGGGGAAGGTGGTCCACACAGCCTACCTGGACCTCGCAAAAGCCTTCGATACATTACCCCACTCGGGCATTATAGATAAGCTCACCAGCTTAAATATAAACCCCTATGTCACTAGATGGGTTGCAAACTGGCTCAAGGACAGAACCCACATGGTTAGAATAGCTGGAGCCATGTCAGACTCCAAACCAGTTACAAGTGGCATCCCACAAGGCTCAGTCCTGGGACCTCTCTTGTTCGGTATATATTTCTCGGAGGTACAGGCCAACACGGTAGGACTGTGGCTGACTAAGTTCGCAGATGACTGCAAACTGGGCGCCATAATCGACTCTCCAGCCGACACAAGCATCCTCCAAAAGGGCCTCATAGAAACAGACAACTGGTGCCAGAGCCATGGCCTCAAGCTAAACGCCAAAAGTGTATAGTCATCCCTTTGGCAAAAACAAAGTGCCACAAATTACCACATAGGTGGTAATCCATTAAGTACAGAAGAAGTAATTAGGGACCTGGGGACCCAAGTTGATAGCAATCTCTCATTTGACAACCACGTGGCCAAAGTGGTTACACAAACATTTTATATAGCCCACCTAATCATGAAGGGATTCACATCTAGATCAGGGGAGGACATCGTGCCTCTTTACTCATCCCTCATCAGGCCCATAATTGAGTACAATGCCCCTTTCGGGATGTACCTTACCAGACACCTGCAGCAACTGGAAAGAACCCAGAAGTACCTCACCAAGAGGATCATAAGGCTCAAACAGATGCCATATGCTGCCCAGTTAAAGAAACTCCACCTCTACTCAGTGGCATACCGCCTGCTCAGATGCGATCTGTGCCTGACGTATAGAGCCATGTCCAACCCGGATTAATGGACATGCTGCACCTCAGAAAATCCAAATCCCATCGAGCTACTCGCTCTAGAGACTTGAACCTCAGCACTGAAACAAATAGGACATGCTGGAGGGACAGATTCATAACCCAGAGGCTCCCTTCACTCTGGAATAAAATCCCAGTCCAGGTTAGGCAGAGTCCCTCATTGACTCTCTTCAAGAGGAATCTTGATGAGTGGATGGGAGATCGTAGGTTTACCCCGGGTATCACTTCTGTGTCACTGTTAGACAGAGGCACAGTATACTAACCTCGAAAAAGGTCATAGCAGAATTAATTTAAAATGGGTGGCGAAAGCCAAACACACTCTGGGTAGGCTTATAAAGGCCCTAGGGCAGATAGCCTAGTATGAACCTATGAACCTAACTTTTGGCTTAAAGTATTACCTTCTTTACATGAGGATCTAGCCATGAGTAAGAACTATTTATACGCACACCCCAAACAGACACCGCACTGGTTAACAACAGGAAAAACAATGCTCTTTACGAGTGAACCTGCAAGCTACCCTAAAAATGATAGATCAATAACTTGTCTTCTGACGACGTATACATGGGGTTTGATGCCGACCGAGTTTATAGTCATTTAGAAGAAAACTCAATTATGACAGTAGAACAAAAGGGCAATAAAAGAAAGTCATATGGATCAAAAGATCATTTGTTGTTAAAGTTATAGGGGAGAACTGTAAGAAAGGGAAGAATCTAAGCATGGCATGGATTGACTATAAAAAAAGCATTTGATAGTATCCCACATTCATGGATAAAAGAGTGCTTAAAAATATATAAGGTACATCCTAGACTGATTGATTACATTATAGTAACCATGAAACAGTGGCAGACCACTTTGCAATTAAGCCATGATAAAGGACAGATTATTATCCCAGGGATAAAAATCCAAAGGGGGATATTCCAGGGTGACTCATTGTCACCATTGCTATTTTGCCTTGCCATTAATTCGTTAAGCTATTTACTTAACAGCTTAGGTCATGGCTATAATTTGGCTTCTAGAAAACAACAAAGACTAATAACTTCTCATCTTCTCTTTGTTGATGGTTTAAAACTCTATAGCTCATCAGATGAGGAACTGAAAGCACAGCTACAGGTTGTCAAAACCTTTTCAGATGATATTGGAATGTCATTTGGTCTTGATAAATGTGCAAAAGCAACCTTTAAAAAAGGAAAATTACAGCACCAGGAAAACATCAGTTTGGGGCACGAATGTGATATAAAAGAACTTGAGCAAGAGGGGGTGAATAAATACTTGGGAATTGATAAAGGATCAGCAATAAAACATGAACGAATGCGAATAAAGCTTAGTAAGGAGTACTTTTTAAATTAATCCTGAAAACAGCATTGACACCTAGGAACAAGATCCAAGCTGTAAATCAATTTGCTCTTCATGTCCTAACTTATAGTTTTGGAATGAGTGACTGGCCCCAAAAAGTGTTGGATAGACTGGGTATTAAAACAAGAAGGATGCTTCATGCTCACGAAATGATTTATAAAAATCAGTGTATACCAAGATTATATATTCCCCGTTCTGAAGGAGGGATAGGCCTCCTTGAAACTGATTACATGTATAGATCTGCAATCATGGGACTCCACACATATCTACTGACCTCACATGATCTAAATGTGGTGAAAGTTTTGAAACATGAGGAGAATAAATCTAAGATGACATCTCTGCTTAATTTAGCAGAAGCATATCAATGTCAACCAGAAATGGAAATCAAACCAGAAGTGGATAAAAATCAGGCAACAACTAAATGTGCTAAAAAACAAAAGAAAGACTATAAGGTGAAGGATCAGATGAGAAGGCAAGAAATATGGAAAAAAACATAAATATAGTTGCAAGTATAGAAAACTTCTGGAAGAGCCTCATGCTGATCAAGAACGAATGCAGGAATGGTTAAGGAGAGGTGAATTTGCATCAAGAAATGAAAAGTTAATATTGGCAACCCAAGATAGTGGGCTACGTACACGCTGGTTTACTAAGTCCATTGAACGGTAAGAGTGGCATGCGCCATGTCTGTCTCTAAACCAGTCACAAGCGGAGTCCCACAGGGCTCAGTCCTGGGACCCCTCCTGTTCGGTATGTATTTCTCCGAAGTACAGGCAAAGGCGGAGGGATTGTGGCTAACCAAGTTTGCAGATGACTGTAAATTGGGTGCAATAATTGACTCTCCAGCTGATACAGGCATCCTGCAAAAGGGTCTCACAGAGACAAACACCTGATGTCAAAGTCACGGCCTCAGGCTAAATGCCAAAAAATGCATAGTAATCCCATTTGGGAAAAACAAAGTACCTACAAACTACCACATAGATGGGAATCCACTAAGTACAGAAGAAGTAATTAGGGACCTGGGTACCCAAGTAGATAGCATGCTCTCCTTTGATAACCACATAGCCAAAACGGTCAGGAAATCCTTCTGTGTGGCACACCTGATCACAAAGGGTTTCTCATCCAGATCCAAGGAGGTGATTGTGCTCCTTTACTCCTCACTCATTAGGCCCATAATAGAGTACAATGCCCCATTTGGGACGTACCTCACTAGACATCTGCAACAACTAGAAAGACCACAGAAGTACCTCACTAAGAGGATTAAGGGCCTTAAACAATTACTCTATGAAGCACGACTAAAAAAAGCTCCAGCTCTTCTCAGTCGCTTACCGTCTGCTCAGAGGTGACCTATGCCTGACCTATAGGGCCATGTCAAACCCTGAACTAATGGACATGCTTCACCTCAAAAAAATGAGATCCCTCAGAACCACTTGATGTTCATTGTGTTACACTGCTGCAGTCATTACACTTGGGTTATCCTGCCGTCAGGCGGTCCCTCAGTCGGCCAGAGTTCCAAAGTCTTGGTCTGGCGTCAGTTGCTGTTTCCTCTTCCCTGACGTCAGTGTGCCAGGGGTATATAAGATGCAGCCAACGCCATTTTCTTCAGTCTTTCTTGCCGCACGGTGCCCGAAGCAAAAGCAGTTCACAAGTGCCGGTCAGCCGACTCCTGAGATTTTCAATTCGAATTTCAGAACTGAAGTCTTCTATAAAGCTGAGTACCCCGTCGGGGAAACTTTTTCTTGCCTCAGACCGATGTTAATAAAAGTTAATAATTGTATTTCTTTTGGGAAGCAAATACCACATAAGGATTTTCATTCTTATCGTATCCCATGCCTAGGCCCAGACCACGACGTCACTGGTTGTCGGTTTTGTGCTAGGTTTAACAAGCGCTCTATTAAACGTCTGTTTGATTTTGCCCACCGTTATTTTGGTAGAAAATTTAATTATACTATGCTGTCGGAACAACCAACGACCGAGATGCACAAAAAGCACAAAGACAAGGACAGGCATCCGACAGGCCCAAAATTGACGATGAAGCCTCTACTAGGCTGCTCGCCGGTTCTCCAGTTTTCAGAGAGGCGCCTACGCAGCCCCTGATGACCGCATCTTTAGAACCACAGGCCGCCTCCGACTCCCACGTGGAGATGGCTGGGCCTCCAGATACTCTAGATTTAGGCCCTACCAAGACTAAACCTTCAGAGGGATCCGGGGCAGCAGAACAGCCCTCGGCTTCAGAGGGTGTATTCAGACCTACTCAACTAACCATCAAATCTTACGCAAAGGCTAAAACACCTTTAAAAACAAAGAAGCAAGTTCAGCATTCCCCAGCACAGGCCTCCATGCCTAAGAAACAGATGTTAAAAATGGCCGAAGACTTAATTACTCTGATCAGGGGTTCCCATTCCCCTCCTGATAAAAGGCCTAGACAGGATGCAGACTGTGACTCATCCGTCCAGGTGTCCATTTCTTCGGATTCCTCCTCAGACCAGGGATACTCTTTACCCCCTTATGAGGATTCTGATGCTGAAGAATCAATTCCTTCAGCCTCTCCTCCAGAGGACTACTCCTTTGGGGAAACTTTACACACCATGAGAGAGCATTTCCATTGGGAGGGCCAGGATTACTCAGAATCCAAAAAAAGGCTCAGAGATTTTCTTTTATTACCTCAACACAGACCCCTTGCTATTCTGCCAGTGTTAGATATTGTGGATGATGTGTACTCTGAATCGTTTAAATCCTGATTCTTTACCTCCTGCTCCAGTTAAACCAGACATATACTACAGAGTCCCTGATTCTCACAAATGTCTTTATAAAAGCCCTGTTGCTGACCCTGAAACTATTTCCCAGGGTCCCAAAGGGGTAAAGACTTCTACAGCTAAAAATCCAGTTCCCTCTGACAGAGATTCCAGAGCATTAGACAGATGGGGGAAGAAAGTATATACATCTGCAACTTTAGCAGTGAGGGCTTTAAATTGCCAGTTTCACATGCTTAAATATCAGCAATATTTGATGGCTCAATTAAAACAAAAAATGCTTCCAAATTCAGATCTTCCTGACTATAAGGAAATGCAGGATTTATTGCATGCAGCTGAACAAGTGGGTAAACATACTTTGCAATGTGGTTTTGATTCACTAGAGGCCTCCTGCAGAGCAGCAGTTACAGGGTCTGTCATTCGAAGACATGCTTGGTTAAAAGAGCAGACTTTACCAGATCATATTAAAGCAAAATTACTGGATGCACCTTTGCAGCAGAATGTTTTATTTGGAGTTAAGGCAGAAGAGGTATTAAAGAAAATGAAGGATAAGGCAAAATCTATGCAAAAGGTGAAGGATTTCTTACAGGTTCAGCCTCCTCGATTTAGCAGAAACTGGCCAACAAAAAATTGGTCTTTTCCAGTTACAGACAGAAGGGGCAGATACAGATGTCCAAGAGGCAGAGGTCAGCCACAAGGTTCTTACAGGCCTCGACAATGGGGTGCTTCAACCCAGAAAGGAGGGGAAGACAGGCCTCAACCTTATAGAAAACAGCCCCAATGACTTCCCACTACAACTGCCAAGCACTTCTCTCTTGGCAGCCCCCTTGGGGGAAAACTAGCACTTTTCTCTCACAATTGGCATATGATCACAACAGACCAGTGGGTTCTCAATATTGTATCTCAAGGTTACAGGTTCCACTTTCACACTCTGCCAAGGTTAAAAGGAATGCCAAACCTGCCATCAAATCAATGGGCAGAGGCTCAAAGACAAATTACAGCACTCATGGACATGAGAGCTATTCAAAAGGTACCATCACAGGAGCAAGGACAAGGATTTTACTCAAGACTCTTTCTGGTACCCAGAAAGGACAAAGCCTGGAGGCCTATTCTGGATCTTTCTTCTCTAAATACTTACCTGGATGTTCCAAAATTCAAAATGTTGACACTACAGCAGCTTCTTCCCATGCTGGGAAAGACAGCTTGGCTTGTTACTTTGGACCTCAAGGAGGCATACCTGCATGTCCCTATCATACAAAATTGCAGAAGATACCTCAGATTCTTAGCTGGTTCAATGCATTACCAATTCTCTGCACTGCCCTTTTGCTTATCTACTGTGCCCAGGGTCTTTACAAAATGCCTGGCACCAGTAATTGCATTTTGCAGACAAAAAGGAATTCAGATTTACCCATACTTGGACGACTGCCTTATTCAAGCAGAGAGCAAAGACATTCTTCTAAAGCATCTGGCATTTGTAAAAAGATTGCTAATTTGCCTAGGGTACATAGTAAATGAAAAGAAGTCAAAACTAGTGCCCTCACAAGAGATAGTATTCCTGGGTGCCAGCTTAAATACAATGGCCCAGATGGCTTATCTCACGCCAGACAAGCAAAGACAACTGACTCAGTATTTTCAATTGATGGCAACAAAAAGCCAACTCCCTGCAAGAAAAATTCTGCAGGCCTTAGGGTTCATGGCATCTTGCATACTACTAATTTCATATGCCAGATTGCATATGAGGAAACTACAGTGGTACCTAAAGAGTGTTTGGTCTCAACACTTGTCACAGTTTGGAAACAGTAATACCACTTATCCCTTGCCTTCAACAGGAGTTTCGATGGTGGACACAAGCCTGTCACCTCAACAAGGGACAGCCTTTCACTCAACCCACAGCCAGGCAAACACTGCCAACAGATGCTTCGGATTACGCTTGGGGAGCACACATGGCAGGAAAATGTATTCAGGGCAAGTGGGCCGCAGAACAAAGGCATCTTCACATCAATCAAAAAGATATGCTAGCTGTTCAAAATGCCCTTACAGCTTTCAAGAACCTTCTGCATCCAGGACAACTACTACTAAGACAGACAATACCACAATTATGTGGTACATAAACAAGCAAGGGGGCACTCATTCATATCCCCTCTGCAGACAAGCCATGACCTTGTGGAATACAGCTCTAACCTTTCAAGTTCATCTGCAAGCACAATTCCTGCCAGGAGAGAAAAACACTCTGGCAGACGACTTAAGCAGAAACATCATGGAACCGCACAAGTGGAAATTAAATCCACAAATATTCGGCATAATAGCAAAAAATGGTGGAGCCTGGACATATATCTGTTTGCCTCCCGAATGAATTGCCAGCTACAGAAATTCTGCACAAGGACTTACCACACACAAGCATGGAAAGTGGATGCCCTCTCATTCAGCTGGAAAAACCTTCAAGTATATGCCCTCCCACCACTGCCTCTCCTTTCAAAGGTACTCCTAAAAGCCAGACAAGAAAAGCCAAAAATGATCCTGATTGCCCCAGACTGGCCACGCCAGCACTGGTACCCAATCTTAAAGAACTTGGCACAAGGTCCACCACAGATACTGCCTCAAATTCCGCATCTTCTGACTCAGCAAAACAGTCAGATACTTCACAGCCAGCTCAAAACTTTAAACCTGGCTGCATGACAGATACCTTAGTAAAGCAAACAACACCTCTCTCTAAAGCTGTTATGGATGTCATTTTGGAGGCCAGGAGGCCTAGCACCAGGAAAGCCTATTCAGATAAATGGAAGAGATTCTGTGCCTGGAACCAGGCACACAGCCTTGACCCTCTTGTCCCAAATATTCCTCAGATATTACAATATTTAACTGAGATGCTGGACAAAGGCCTATCCTTTTCATCCATTAAGATCCACGCCTCTGCCATCTCTGCTCATTACAACACAGACCCACCAATTTTCTCTCATCCTTTGCTAAAACAATACCTCAGAGGGGCCAAAAACATAAGACTGCCCCGCAGAGCACCAACTCCAACTTGGGACCTCAACTTAGTCTTGGAGAAATTAACTTTACCTCCTTTTGAGCCAGCCAGTTCAGCAGAATTAAAATATGTCTCATGGAAAACTGCTGTGCTTCTGGCAATAACTTCAGCACGAAGAGTTTCAGAATTACAGGCACTAATGGCAGTGGAACCTTTCATCATTTTTCACCAAGACAGGGTGTCTTTACGAACAAACCCTACTTTTATGCCAAAGGTGGTATCAAGTGTGGCTCTAAACCAAACCATTCATTTGCCAACATTTTATCCAAATCCCCAGAATAAAGGGGGGAGACTTCTACATTCCTTGGACATACACAGACAGTTACGCTTCTACTTGGACAAAATGAAAGCTTTCAGGAAAACTGAGCAATTGTTTGTAGCATATGCTGCAGGAGCGCAGGAAAAAACAATTTCAAAACAGACCATTTCAAAACGGATAGGGCATTGTATACATTTCTGCTATATACAACATGGGAAAACTGTACCTAGCAACATTAGGTCTCATTCCACCAGGGCTACAGCCACTTCAACTGCCTACCTCAGAGGAGTACCTACCAAGGACATTTTGGAAGCTACAACTTGGAGTTCTGTGCATACCTTTACCAAGCATTACAACCTGCCTCTTTACTCTAAATCCAGAGCTGGCTTTGCCACTGCAGTGCTGCAGGGCCTTATAGCCACCCCTAATGCCTTATAGAACCAGCCACCTAACCTCAGCTTTGGGATTCTACCCAAGTGTAATGACTGAAGCAGTGTAACACAATAAACATAGTACAGTTTTGTACCTACCATAAATGTAGATGTTCGAGTGTATACACTGGTGCAGTCCAGGTTATCCTCCCTCCTTTCCCTCTTCCTTGCTGGTACTTATCTATGCCTTCTACCCTTTACTACCTATGTGGTGTATTTGCTGGTAACTGGAAGTTTTTGACTGCATTTTTTATGTATGTTTTATTAGCAATTTGCATTGCCTGCCTATTTGGGGGCACCTGACATCTGGGGCAAGAAAAACTGAAGAAAATGGTGTTGGCTGCATCTTGTATACCCCTGGCACACTGACGTCAGGGAAGAGGCAACAGAAACCAACATCGGACCAAGACTTTGGAACTCTGGCTGACTGAGGGACCGCCTGACAGCAGGATAACCCAAGTGTAATGACTGCAGCAGTGTATACACTCGAACATCTACATTTATGGTAGGTACAAAACTGTACTTTTTAGCGACTTGGACCTATGTACAACAATAAACACGACATGCTGGAGGGACAGATTCCTGTCCCAGTGACTCCCCTCACTCCGGAATAGAATCCCAATCCATATTCGACAGAGCTCTTCTCTGACCCTCTTCAAGAGAAATGTTGATGAGTGGATGGGTAATCATAAGTTCTACCCTGGGATCACTTGAGGAGACCTGTTGACAGAGGCCCAGGTTACTAATCTAATGGGGAGGTGAAAGCCATCACTCTGTGGCTAGGCTTATAAATGCCCATGGGCAGAAAGCCTAGTACTTACCTATGAACCTATGAACATGTGGGAGAAACAGACATATGTAGGTTTTGTGGGACCAAATTGGAAACAGTCACACACCTTATTGCTGGTTGCTACTCTCTAATGGCAGAGGGACTGTATACCGAAAGATATAATAATGTGGCGAGATTGTTACACTGGAGATTGTGCAAACATTATGGTATTGAAGTGGCTGAAAAACACTGGAAACATGAGCCACAGAGAATCTTAGAAAATGAAGTTTGCATCACATGGGATCACCCAGTACCAACAGTCCAAAAAATAGATGCTATAAAACTGGATATACTGGTCCAAGAAAAGAAGACAAAAGTAGCACTGATCATTGAAATCGCCACATCTAGTGACTACAGTGTCTTGCGTACAGAGAGATGGTCATAAAATACCTCGATCTGCAGGCAGAAATGAGAGCCATATGGAAGAAAGATACCCAGACAGTTCCAATAGTAGTAAGAGCAACTGGTCTTATAAAAAATAATTTACAATCGTATTTAGATATGTTACCAATTCATGTAACACCGTACGAATTGCAGAAGGAGTCATTACTGGGCATGTTGCGGGTGCTGCGAAGAGCACTTTTGGCTAACATCAAAGAGTGAAACAATACTAATTTCATGAACTTTAAACGTATTTTGACTTAGGAATGGGGTCCATTCCTGTCATGGTATTAGAAACCCAAACGATTTGGAGAAATTAAAATGACAGAAGCATTCCTCACCTTGGAAGACTTGCACATCACAGTGACCTGGTTAACGGCTGTGGGGAGCACCCCAACCATAGCAGCCAACACCTCCTCCCACACATTCAGTCCACAAATTGAAGGCATGAAAGTTTAAGGAGGCTGTGTTTCCATAATCATTACAGATGATTGCACATCCAGATTGTTTACACAGTAGGATTCCCTGGGAATACTTCAGGTGCCATTAACTGTGTTGGTAGGACACCTATTACAGTCATTACCAGCTACACAACCCCCTTCTGTGGATCAGGACAACTACTCTGCCTATTTGGATCTATGTGATTCTATCAACATACATCCAAACACCCTTGCTTTGGGCAACTTAAATACCCATCCATTGACTGGGTAAATTGCTCGTACTGAAACTCACTTGTCCAAAGGTTCCTCGACTTTGTTTACTCCAGTGCACTGGACCTGCTGGTTGACACCCCCACAAGGGGTGCCAACATCCTGGGTCTGGTGCCTACCAATATGGGGTGCCACTCTAGCACCCAAGCTATGAGGTCTTCCCTAGTGAGATCTGACCACAAGTCAGTCACATGTGAACTGAGTACTACATGCCCCCCCAACTATCATATAAACTAAAACACTTCCCCAAATCACATAATTACCTTGTACGGGATGGCATAAATAGCTGTACAGCACCCCTCCCGATGGAACTGGCAACTTGGTCTACACCAATGTGTTATATTCCTGATAGGACCAAAACAAGCACTGCAAGGAAGCGCAAACATGCCTGATGGACAGCTGCCATTAACAGGCCTTGCAATAGCTGTCTAAGAGTAAGAGAGAGTGAGTACTAAACTGGAAACACTCCCTCTTCAGCTTAACAAGCTAGTAAGAGATGTTCTTTGTGTTTCACTGTTGCAGTCATTACATTTGAGTAATCTGCTGGCAGGTTGCCCTCAGTCGGCCTGATTAACAAAGTCTTGGGTCCTGCATTGGTTGCTGTCCCTTTTTCCATGATGTCATGTCGTCATGGGTATAAAACATGCAGCCGACACCATTACATCAATCTTTCTTGCCGCGTGGTGCCTGAAGCAGAAGCAGTTCGCACGTGCCGGTCGGCTGACTCCTGAAATCTTCGTTTTCGAGTTTCAGAACCGAAGTCTTCAACTAAAAAGCTAAGTACCCTGATGGGGAAACTTTTTCTTGCTCCTTACTGATGTCAGTAAAAGTTAATAATTGCATTACTTGTGGGAAGCAAATACCTCATAAGGATTTTCATTTGCACTGTATTCCTTGCCTAGGCCTTGACCACAACGTACCTTGCTGTCGTTTTTGTGCTAAATTTAATCAATGCACTATTAAACGTCTGTATATTTTTGCTTCAAAATATTTTGGTTCACGCTTTAATTATCCAGAAATGCCATGAGTTAGTAATCCGACTACCAGAATACCTAAAAAACGCAAAGAAAAAGACTGACAGGCCGTCGAAGTCCAAAACTGACGACACTTCTCCTAAGCCAGTTGCCGGTTCGCCAGTACTCAGTGAGGCGCTTTCGCAGCCCCTGATACCCGCTACTTGTGATTTGCAGGCCTCTACTGAGACAAATTTGGAGTCCAGTATGCCGCAAGAAGCTTCAGTTATGGAACCCATGGATGTCTCTACCTTAGATGGGTCCAGAGCCGCTGTGCAGGCACTGGCTTCTGAGGGTGTTTTCAGGCCTACAGATTAGTATATTAGACCAACGCCATCTTCAAAACTAAGGCCAAAACCTAAGTCTATGTCTAAAAAACCAACGCCTGGGCCACATGTGCAGGCCTCTATGCCTAAAAAACAAATGATCAAAATGGCTGAAGATGTAAGTACTCTGATCAGGGGTAGCCAACCCCCCCCCCCCCTTCTAAGAGGCATAGGCAAGACTTTGGCTATGAATCTTCTGAACAGGATTCTATTTCTTCTGACTCTTCTAATGAATAGAATTTGTCTATACCTACTTATGAGGACTCTGATGCAGAAGATTCCATTCCTTCTGCTTCTCCCACTGAGGATTTCTCTTTTGGGGAAACTTTACTTACCTTAAGGGAACATTTCCACTGGGAAAGTCAGGACTTCTCTGAATCTAAAAAGAGACTTAGGGATTTTCTTCTTCTTCCTCAGCATAGGTCTTTGGCTGTACCTCCTGTTCTATACATAGTTGATGAAACAACCAAGTACTAAACAGCACAAACCAGGAAATAATATCAGGATTCACAGCAATAGGGCAACACACAGAAGTACCACAGAAGTCACAGGAAAATAAAGTTGAATTTAAGTTGAATTTAATGTGTGGTGTACACAGACTTCATCAGACAAAAAGTATTACAAACTACATTTAACTGAACAGCAGCTTAAATATACAGCAATATTAAGTCAAAGGTTCAATTAACCAATCAGGCACACCTTGAACCACGAATAAAAATTTAAAGTTAAAACGCAAGCTCACAGAACTTGAGTTCAATCACTCACATTATATTAAAATTAAAATTAAACTAGACAATCATAAAATCAGCCAGTTATTAGCCTATCATCTAAATAGACACTAGCCACTACCTGATGTAAACAAGTACAAATCACAAAACAGTTAGAGTGTGTTACAAACTCATAAAGGCAAAAAGACTATCTAACCAGGTTCTTAAGTTTAAGAAGGCTGCTAATAGAGCAGCCTTCATTGAGACCTGGTAGAGCATAGGCATTTAATCTAATTTGCCATCGCAATTCAGACGCCTCTAATAATAGGTGTACAGGGGCTCCTCTAATAGTGTCATGCATTTGTTCTATAACCATAAACTTAAAATGGTGGTCTTTATGCTGGATGATGTGTTTAGCAAGAGCATTTTCATCTTTCGCTTTGTTAATTGCATATTGATGTTCGAGATCCGATCTTTAAATCTACCGGTTTTACCTACATAAAAACCTGTGCATTTTTGGCATAATGCCACATAGACCACCATTTTAGAGTTACAAGTGCATCTGCATCTAATGTCATATCTAATATTATCAATGTCAAATCGGTTTGATTCAAGAATGTGACGACATTGATTGCAGTTTTGACATTTGAACATCCCAGGAGTACGGGTACTCTGCAGCTCAGGTTGTTCCAACAACATTTTCATATTTTACCCTTCTATATGTAACCTCAGGTTTAACTCCCAGTTTGTTCAAAATTACAAGGTTGGAACGGAACAAGTTCCAGTTCTTAGTAATGATGTCCATAATAGACCTACTACTTGGACAGTATGTAAGAATTAATCTAGTGTTATTATTGTGTATAGGAGTAGTTCCACCTATACATTCTAACCTAGACTCGGCCAACCCGGAAGAACTGATGTTCAGTATAGGTTTGTAAAACCCACTGGATCTTTTGTTAGTCACCTCATTGACTAAATTGTCTAATAAGTTAAGCGGATAGCCTCTATGAAGGAACATATTCTTAAGTAAGTCACATTCCTAAGAAAATCATCGTCCAGGCTCACCATCCGGCTGCTCGAGCTGACCCTTAGCCACAGATCTTTTTTGGTAGCTAGGATGGCAGCTACTAAAATGAAGAAAAGAATTAGAGTAGGTAGGCTTTCTATATATACTGGCCACATATTTATTCAAGATGTCATTTTTCGCCAACCATACGTCTAAATAGGCTATTGCCTCAGTGTTGAAGGAAGAGGTAAAAACTAAAAAGTCAGTGGAGTTATTAAGTAAATTTAATAATAACAGGCTATCAGCTTCTTCACCCTCTAATAAAATAAAGATGTCATCCAGGTAACGGGTGTAGTACTTGATCTTAGACACTACTACCGATTCATTATTTAATATGTTCTTCCTTTCCCAGTATGACATCACTATGTTGGCCAAGCTGGCTCCAAGGGGACCCCATAGCCACCCCAGTTTTTGTAGATAGAAATTCTCTCCTAATAAAAATAGTTGTTATAAAGGATCAAGTCCAACAGTTCAATCACAAGGGATATTTCATGGCACCCTTACTCTTAAGGAAGAAGGCCACCCAGTCCAAAGCTATCTGCAAGGTATACAAGTGTATAAATCCTTGACATCTATTGTCAGGAAATTATACTCTACTGAATGGAATGTTGTTTAACTTATCAAGAAAAGACCAAGAGTCTTTACAGATTTGCTCTTCATCCTCAAGGTACTTCTGCAGGATAGTATCAACCAGCTTGGCACAAGGATATGCATCAACGAGTGGGCATAGGTGGATTAACAAGGTCCTTGTGAATCTTGGGTATACCAAAGATACAAGGTACCTGGGAAATAATGTGGTAAGGTATTTGTGTTGACCTTGGTTAAGTCTACCCTCAAAAACATTTCGTCAAGGAGCTCTTAATTTTATGATATGCGTGGTTTACCTCAGACCTTGAACTAATCATATACGCATCATTAGACAATAGGCCCAGCATCCTGTCAAAGTAGTCTAATTGATCAAAGACTACAACCCCACCACCTTTATCGGGTTTACAGATTCTTAAGGAATGTAACTTAACATATTACAACAGGGTCATTTCAGACTTCCCTAAATCGTTGGTACATTTACTTAAATGCAAATTACTATGTATTAAATCAAGTTCACAAGTGGATTCAAACGCTTGTACTAATGGGTGCAGAGGTGGGTTAAACATGCTAGGGACAAACATATCAGATGGAGCATCATGACTGAAACCACGAGTTTCAAACAGCAGGTTAAAGTTCAATTTACGAGCAAACATCTTAATATCGATGATGGTGTTCACTAAATCGAACTTCTGTTGAGGTACATAGGTGTATCCCTTAGATAAAAGGTCGGCCAGTTCATCAGGGATCAGCACGTTGGAGTAATTAAAGATATTAAAATCACCAAGTTGATTGGTAGAAATAACTGGACCCATACGTTGGTTAATGGGGGGAACCACAGTATCAGTCTCTACATCCTGCAGATTATCAGTAATAGGCAAAGGTGAAACCACACAAGGAACCTCGTTTACCACACAAGCCGAGGCTTCAGAAAGGCCAGAAGGCAGAGGTAGAGCCAGGTGGTAGGTACTCCTGGTATCTACTGCCTCTGAAAAAACTGTTTCTGTTGCTTCCCCTTAAAAGATTGCTGCAAGTTGTTCCTTTGCTTAGGGATAGCACCCTGTTTGTTGGTAGAAAAGTGTACCTGTTGCTGACCCATGGTCGTAGTATGAGGACCCTGCTGTTGTTTACGGTTCATAAGTCTCTCACTCCTTCTGACCCCTTGGTCAACAGGGGTATCCCCAAATGTATCAAGGTCCCTGATGTTATCCGATGCTGACTCACCTCTACAGTTTGTGGTGGGAAGATCCCACTACTACCATTAGGATTCCAAGCTTGTGATGGCGAGGGGTGGATAAGCCACCCTAACTGATATGCTTTTAAATGCTCAAGTTTCTTGATTTTGTTGAATTTTAGTTTAGACAGGTACTGGTCGATGCTGGTAAAACATCTATTATAATCATATTTGTACCTGCTAAATTCTACATGAGTTTTAATCGAGTTATCCAACACAGTAATTTCATCATTTAACTGTGTCACCCATGCAGAGTAATGCTTGATCATAAGCTTTAAGAGGTCCTGGCCTTGTTGGTCAAATAAATTAATCAATTCCTTATGGAATTCTGAATTCAACACCAACCCTGTCGGGTATTGAAAATGCCTTAAGCCTTTAGGAATGACATTGCAAGCTATACATTCATTAAAATATGAAATTTCAAGTTTCAGTTTTTTAAGTTTCAATAAGAGTTTGTCAAAAGTTTTTAATTTGTCAGCTAAATCATTACTGTTTACCTCATGGCCATCGGTAGAGTTGTGCATCCTACGGGTTGCTTTATCGCCATATCCTGTAAACACGAAATCCTCGGATAACCAATTGCCCAAAACTGGGGCCCCATCAAGAAGAGCACTTGGGAGAGTCCGACTGGCATCTGCTATACAGTCGGTAGGCTCAACCTGACTCTGTAAACGGCTAGGAAATCCTCCGGTTAATAGTGGCTCTGTCCTAGCTAAACTTTCGTTTAGTATAGGTGGATTTACTGTTCGTGCTACTTGCACTGAATTAGAAGTAATTGCCGGTTGCACTGTATCAGGTGTAGTTACCGGAGCCAGCCTAATGCTGGCTGCCGTTGGTGATTTAGACGTAGTGGCCAAACCTGGCCGTAGCAAAGGGTTTAAAAACTCTCTGCCATTCGCTGGATTCAAGCTGCCGAAATCAGTATTCCCATTAAGGGAAGGAACCGTAGCGGAGGGGTTCGCTGGTTGAACAGCGCCACCTGGCGCATTCTCCATTGCAGACGGTTGGAAGCTGTTAACAAAAGGCAGAAAAAGGTTCTTCATGTCCTGTTGTTGTGTGTCTAGCTTGTCGAGCCTCGCACACAGCAATTCCATTCTTTCAAATAGAGACTCAAATAAATTATCCTGTGCAACTGTAGAAAGAGTAGCTGGTGCTGGAAGGGCACTATTACAGCTCTTCAATAATGCTGGAGTGGCATTCGGAGAGAACCCATCATTGCTGTCAGATCCAGAAGCCATGAAACAACCAAGTACTAAACAGCACAAACCAGGAAATAATATCAGGATTCACAGCAATAGGGCAACACACAGAAGTACCACAGAAGTCACAGGAAAATAAAGTTGAATTTAAGTTGAATTTAATGGTCTGTGGTGTACACAGACTTCATCAGACAAAAAGTATTACAAACTACATTTAACTGAACAGCAGCTTAAATATACAGCAATATTAAGTCAAAGGTTCAATTAACCAATCAGGCACACCTTGAACCACGAATAAAAATTTAAAGTTAAAACGCAAGCTCACAGAACTTGAGTTCAATCACTCACATTATATTAAATTAAAACATTAAATTAAAATTAAAATTAAACTAGACAATTATAAAATCAGCCAGTTATTAGCCTATCATCTAAATAGACACTAGCCACTACCTGATGTAAACAAGTACAAATCACAAAACAGTTAGAGTGTGTTACAAACTCATAAAGGCAATCAATGTCGTCACATTCTTGAATCAAACCGATTTGACATTGATAATATTAGATATGACATTAGATGCAGATGCACTTGTAACTCTAAAATGGTGGTCTATGTGGCATTATGCCAAAAATGCACAGGTTTTTATGTAGGTAAAACCGAGCGTAGATTTAAAGATCGGATCTACGAACATCAATATGCAATTAACAAAGCGAAAGATGAAAATGCTCTTGCTAAACACATCATCCAGCATAAAGACCACCATTTTAAGTTTATGGTTATAGAACAAATGCATGACACTATTAGAGGAGCCCTGTACACCTATTATTAGAGCGCCTGAATTGCGATGGCAAATTAGATTAAATGCCTATGCTCTACCAGGTCTCAATGAAGGCTGCTCTATTAGCAGCCTTCTTAAACTTAAGAACCTGGTTAGATAGTCTTTTGCCTTTATGAGTTTGTAACACCTCTAACTGTTTTGTGATTTGTACTTGTTTACATCAGGTAGTGGCTAGTGTCTATTTAGATGATAGGCTAATAACTGGCTGATTTTATGATTGTCTAGTTTAATTTTAATTTTAATATAATGTGAGTGATTGAACTCAAGTTCTGTGAGCTTTTAACTTTAAATTTTTATTCGTGGTTCAAGGTGTGCCTGATTGGTTAATTGAACCTTTGACTTAATATTGCTGTATATTTAAGCTGCTGTTCAGTTAAATGTAGTTTGTAATACTTTTTGTCTGATGAAGTCTGTGTACAGCACAGACTCATTAAATTCAACTTAAATTCAACTTTATTTTCCTGTGACTTCTGTGGTACTTCTGTGTGTTGCCCTATTGCTGTGAATCCTGATATTATTTCCTATTTTCTATACATAGTTGATGTTTTTTCAGAATCTAGTATGGCTCCTGATTCTCTGCCTCCGGCTCCTTGTAAGCCAGACAGATATTACAGGGTTTCTGACTCCCACAAATTCCTTTTCAAAAATCCTATTGCAGGTCCTGAAACCATTTCTCAGGGTCCCAAGGGTATTAAGGCCTCTACTGCTTAAAATCCTATCTCTTCTGATAGAGATTCCAGGGTGCTGGATAGATGGGGTAAGAAGGTTTACAATTCTGCAACCTTGGCAATCAGGGCTTTAAACTGTCAATTTCATATGCTTAAATATCAACAGCATATCATGGGACTGCTTAAACAGAAAAATATGTCAATTTCTGACTGTGTGGAAAATAAAGATTTACAGGATTTATTGCATTCAGCTGAACAAGTTGGAAAACATACTTTGCTATGTGGTTTTGATTCTTTGGAGGCCTCTTGCAGGGTTGCTGTATCTGGGTCTGTGCTTAGAAGACATGCTTGGCTCAAAGAGCAAACTCTGCCTGATCATGTTAAAGCAAAATTGTTGGATGCTCCTTTACAACAGGACCATCTCTTTGGTAATAAGGCTGAAGAAGTTTTAAAAAAGATGGAAGATAAAGCTAAATCTATGCAAACAGGAAAGATTTCTTACAAGTGCAAACTCCAAGATTTAGTAGGCACTGGCCTACTAAGAACTGGTCCTTTCCAGTTCCTTCTAGAGCCACTCAAGCCAAACCAAGACATTCCAAAGGCTCCAGGTTTCAGTCATAAGGGACTTTTAGAACCAAACAATTGGGTGCCTCCTCCTCCAAGTCTGGAAACAACAAGGCACCTCTCTATGGTAAACAGTCTCAATGATTTCCCTTTACACTTTCCAAGCACTTACCTTTCAGCCACCCCTTTGGGGGGAAAACCGGCACTTCATGCAAGAAACTGGCAACTTATAACCCAGGACAAATGGGTTTTAAATATAGTATCCCAGGGATACAGATTTCATTTCCACACGTTGCCAGCACAAACAGATGGCCAGACCTGCCACCAAATCAGTGGGCAGAGGCCCAGAAACAAGTACTGTCCCTCATGAACATGGGGGCTATTCAACCAGTACCAGAAGAGGAAAAGGGGCAATGCTTCTATTCAAGACTTTTCCTGGTGCCCAGAAAAGACAAATCATGGCGTCCAATTCTGGACATATCTACTCTAAACACATTTCTGGACATTCCAAAATTCAAGATGCTGACTCTTCAACAGTTACTTCCTATGCTGGGCAAAGATGCCTGGTTGGTAACTCTAGACTTAAAAGAGGCTTACCTGCATATCCCAATCCGGGAATCTTGCAGAAGATACCTCCACTTCAAAGCAGGCTACTTGCATTACCAGTTCTCTGCACTGCCCTTTGGCTTATCTAATGTGCCCAGGGTCTTCACAAAGTGCCTGGCTCCAGTAATTGCATTTTGCAGGCAAAGAAATATTCAGATATATCCTTACCTGGATGATTGTCTAATTCAGGGAGAAAAGAAGGACATTCTTCTAAAACATCTGGTGTTTGTGAAAAGGGTTCTAACTTGTCTAGGGTACACCATAAATGAAAGTAAATCACAACTGGTACCCTCTCAAAAAATTGCATTCCTGGGTGCAAGCTTGAATACAACTGCCCAGATGGCTTACCTAATGCCACAAAAGCAAATTATTTTGGTAACTTACTTCAAACAGGTGGCCACAAAAACCCTGCCATCTGCAAGACAAATTCTGCAAGCCTTGGGGTTCATGGCTTCCTGCATTCTTCTAATTTCATATGCAAGACTGCATATGAGGAAACTTTAGTGGTACTTAAAAAGTTTATGGAGTCAACATTGTCACAGCCTGGAAACAATGATTCCTGTCATACCTTGCCTGCAGCTAGAGTTCCTATGGTGGGCAGAGGTTTGCCACCAAAACAAGGAGCTGCCATTCACCCCACCCCCTGCCGCCCAGACCCTAACTACAGATGCATCAGACTATGCTTGTGGGGCTCATCTGGCAATGAAGTGCCTTCAGGGCAAATGGAGCCCAAATCAAATGCACCTTCATATCAATCAAAAAGAGATGCTAGCTGTACAGAATGCACTGACAGCCTTCAAAGACTACCTTCTTCCAGGACAACTAATGATAAAGACAGACAACACCACAGTTATATGGCACATAAACAAGCAGGAGGGTACACACTCCTACCCCTTTGCAGACTAGCCATGGCATTGTGGGACATGACCTTGACCTATCAAATACAGCTACAAGCTTAATTTCTGCCAGGAAAACTGAATACTCTGGCAGACGAACTAAGTAGAAATCTCATGGACCCACACAAATGGAAACTGGAACCATGGATTTTCAGCATGTTGACATGCAAATGGGGGAGTCCAGACGTAGATCTTTTTGCCTCACCCCACAACTATCTGTTGGACAAATTCTGCACAAGAACTCATCACAAAAAAGCCTGGAAAGTGGATGCTCTGTTATTCAGCTGGAAAAACTTATCAGTCATACAGGACAAACCAAAAATGGTTTTGATTGCTCCAGACTGCCCTCGCCAACACTGGAACCCACTCCTGTGCAATGTGTCACACCTTCCACCGTGGCACCTGCCTCAGACACCTTACTTACTGTCTCAGCAGAACAGCCAAATTCTGCACACTCAGCTCCAAACTTTGAATCTTGCAGCGTGGCTGATCGCCTAAATTCACCCCTGGCATCCCTCAGCAAGCCTGTGATGGATGTCATTTTGGAGGCAAGAAGGCCTAGTACTAGAAAATCCTATGCTGACAAATGGAAAAGATTCTGTGCCTGGAATCGGTCACAAGGGATAAGCACAGCAGTGCCCAATATTCCTCAGATTTTACAATACTTAACTGAGATGCTTCACAAGGGCCTGTCCCTTTCTTCCATAAAAATCCATGCCTCAGTCATTTCAGCTCATTACACCACAGAACCTCCCCTCTTCTCGCATCCTCTGCTAAAGCAGCATCTCAGAGGGGCCAAAAATGTAAGACCACCCAGGAGAGCTCCAACACCTGCCTGGGACCTCAATTTTGTATTGGAAAAACTCACTGTCCCTCCTTTCGAGCCAGCTGCTACTGCAGACTTAAAATTTCTCTCCTGGAAAACAGATTTTCTTTTAGCAGTCACTTCAGCTAGAAGGATTTCAGAATTAAAGGCCCTTATGGCAGTGGAGCCTTTCATTATTTTTCATGCGGACAGGGTGTCTCTCACGACCAGTCCATCCTTCATGCCTAAGGTGGTGTCCATTGTGGCTCTTAATCAGACCATTCATTTGCCAACTTTCTTTCCCAATCCACAGAACAAGGGGGAACGGATTCTGCATTCATTGGATGTACACAGACAGCTTAAGATTTTATTTAAACAGGACAAAATCTCTAAGAAAATCTGAACAACTACTGGTGGCATTTGCTGCATGGGCAGAGGGAAAGGCTATTTCAAAGCAGACTATTTCCAAATGGATAAGTCATTATATTTGTTTCTGCTATATGCACCATGGTAAAACTATCCCCCAGGAGATCAGTTCTCATTCCACCAGGGCTGCATCTACTTCTACAGCCTTTCTCAGAGGTGTTCCTACCAGAGACATTCTAGAAGCTGCTACCTGGAGCTCAGTTCATACGTTTACCAAACATTACCATTGACCTTTATTCTCTAAATCCAGAGCTGGCTTTGCCATTGCTGTCCTGCAGGGCTTTATAGCTGGTCCAAATGCTGTATAAATTCATCCTCCCAACCATAGCTTTGGGAATCTACCAAAATGTAATGACTGCAACAGTGAAACACGAGTAACATAGTACAGTTGTGTACACTTACTATAAATGTAGATGTTCGAGTGTATTTACTGTTGCAGTCCTGGTTACCCTCCCTCCAACCCCCCCGTGTCTTTCTCTTACTATACCTCTACTCTCCTTTGCTATGCTTAAAAGCCTTTTTGGTGTATTTGCTTTTGTTTGGAGGGATATTTTTGTGTTTTTAATTACTTAACTATCTGGCTCCCCATTTGAGGGCACCTGACATCTGGGGCAAGAAAAACTGATGTAATGGCGTCGACTGCATGTTTTATACCCCTGATGACCTGACGTCAGGGAAGAAGGGACAGCAACCAATGCAGGACCCAAGACTTTGTTAATCAGGCCGACTGAGGGCAACCTGCCAGCAGATTGCCCAAATGTAATGACTGCAACAGTGAATACACTCTAACATCTACATTTATGGTAAGTGTACACAACTGTACTTTCTTGTGAAGTCGTCACAAGCAAACTATGAATTCAGGTTAGCTTCCTCCACAAAGGACAACCAAAAGGTGTTAGTTAGTTACATTTGTCACATAAAAGGACAGGACCAGATCTGTGCCGAACTAGTAGTTAATTACCCCTACACGTGTACCCCATGACATACATACCACCTGTCCCCTACTTTGTATCTCTAAAAAGCAAGTCATAAACACCCTCTCTAAGGCCAAACACACAGCATCTATGGGACCTGATGGCATCCCAGGCTGCGTCCTACATGGCCTCTAGCAGGAATTAGCGACACCATTGGGTACTCCTTTCAGATGTAGTCTAAGCACTGGCTTTGTCACAGATGAATGGAAAATGACCACCATTATTCCTTTGCACAAAGATGATGCTTCCACTGACCCTGGGAAATATAGAGCTGTTAGCCTGACTAGTCTTGTATGCAAGGCCATGGAGTGAATCATCATGAACCTTATCAACAAAAATATAGGTAAGCTCCAAAAGGCCTCGAGTCAGTTTGACATTGGGGACTTCTTTGAGACAGTCACCAAGGACCTGGATGAGTGGAAATCTGTGCATACAGCCTACCTAGACATAGCCAAGGTGTTTGACACTATCCCCCATCCAGGCATCATTTATAAGGTCACCCAGCTAGGTATCAGCCCTTATATCATTAGGTGCTTTGCTAACTGGCTCAGTGATAGAACCCACAGAGTGAAAATAGTGGAATCCATCTCCAGTAGTAGACCTGTAACCAGTGTTGTTCCACACAAATCTGTCCTGGCATCTCTACTGTTTGTAATGTTGTTCTCCAAAGTACAAGCAAAAAAATTAAAGGTCTGTGGCTGACAAAGTTTGCTGATGACTACAAACTGGGAGCAGTCATAGAAGTTCCAGGTGATGATATCCTACAAGAGAGTCTTGCACACACAAATGATTGCTGCCAAACTTATGGCCTTAATCTCAGTGTAACAGTACTGTGTTAACATCCCTCTCAGTAAGTGTGATGTTCATGCTAAATCGCATATCAATAAAACAACCCTACGTATGGACTCGCTGGTGAGAGATCTGGTCACACAGGTTGACAGTAACTGTCCCTTTGAACACCATATCCCACAGTGGTACAAAGGGCGCTCTATATTGCTCATCTCATAAGTAAGGCCATTGCACCCAGAAGAGTGAAAGTAGTTATAACCTGTCTGTATTCTCCCGTCATCAGGCCTGTAATGGAACAGAATGTCCATTTTGGTATTCACCTTTCTAAGCACCTGCAGCAGTTGGTGAGACCACAAGGGTTCCTCACAAGGATAATTCAAGGTTCTCAGCATGTGTTCTATGTGGATCATCTGAAATTACTGTCACTTTATTCTACTTCATGCAGACTACTCAGAGGAGAGCTATGCCTTGCATGTAAGGCAATCTGTGACCATGCTTTACTGGAAATGCTGCATATCTACAAATCAAATGGTACATGGGTTACTTACTCTATACACCTTAACCTGGTATGTGACAGTAATACAACATGCTGGGGGTCAGAGTTGACTACCAGAGGTTACCACACCTTTGGAACAGACTCCCACTTCATGTCAAACAGAGCACCACATTGGTCTTCTTCAAATGCAATCTGATTGATTGGATGTGTAATCATAAATTCTCCCCAGGGGAGTTCCACCTGTGTCCCTGTTGGACAGGAGCAATTGTTGCTGATCGTGGAAATAAGGATGTAACTTGACTAGACTTGTAAGGGCCCTAGAGCCATGAGCCTACTAAGTTCCTGTGATCCCATGATATGTCCCAGTCATAGTCCATGTGGGAGTACATGACCTGTGACATACCTCCCTAGACTCTACTATCAAAAACTATCTGAGCTCTCAGAAGATGTCTGTGCAGTTACTGACATGACTTAAAGCCATGGATAGCACAACAACCATGCACGTTTATTATGCCTTCCACACAGTTAGTCCAGCTACTTCACAGGCAGGGACTAAAGGTGGAGGTGTCTCATTGTACATCAAAACTAAAGATAACTCAAGGCTGGTCAAACAGGACAATGTACTTCAGCTATGCCTGGTTCAAATCATAATAGGTGAAATCCAATACTATATCCATGCAAGCTGCAGGCCCCGCTGTATGGATCAAGAAACCATATCATGTATTTAAACTTATTGGAAACACTAGCCATCCCACACAATACTATATGCATGGGGGACTTGCAGTGTCCCACTGTTAACTGTGAATCCTATATAACACCAAGTATACAAGCACAGATGTTCCTGGATTTTGTAAACAGTAACTCTCTGGACCAGATAGCCAGCACAACAACCGGGGAGCAACCATACTGGGTGTGGGCCTCGGCAGTATGGCAGAGTCATGCACGCCCCATACTGTAATGTGTTCCCTGGTAATGTCCAAACAGAAATGGTCTCCTTTGAAGCAGAAATAAAACATGGATCCCCATCTACACATGCAATATTCAAGAACAACTGTAGGGCTGACCTCCAGCTATTAGGTGATACACTGTCCAAATCTGATGCCCTCATAAACCCTGAGAACATTGCGGCCTATGCAGACATGTACACAGAAACCCTGTACAAGCATGTTACTAGCTGCATAGAGGCAGCCATACCCACCAGGGAGAAGTACAGATCTAACTCAAAATGAAGCCACCCTAATTGGATCAGAGAGTTTATAGGCTGTATAGCAGAAGGAAGAAACTCATGGCAAAACATGGGGGTGCAGCACACAACAGGATAAAAACACTCTCAAAGTAAACAAATCAGAGGACAAATGAAGTCTACCACAGCCAAATTTGATGTACATTTGGGGTCCCAGGCCAAGGACAACCACAAAGCATATTTTAGTTATATCCACAACCGCAAAGGTAAGACACGATTGTGTGCATATCTCATTGTAATTCAAACTACCTATATTGAGGCTGATGATGTAGCAAACCTCCTAGCTGTTAAATTAGTCCCTAACATTACCCTGTCTCCCCCTCAACCTTCCCTCAGGAAATGCCATCAGATATAATTACCCCTACTATCACTTGGGATCAGGTCCTTAATGCTCTTTCTAAGACCAAGTACACTGCATCAGTGGGCCCAGACAGTATCCTAGTATGCCTTTTTTTAATTTCTCCAAATCTTTTGGGTTTCTAATACCATGACAGGAATGGACCCTAGTCCTAAGTCAAAGTACGGTTAAAGTTCGTGAAATTAGTATTGTTTCAGTTTTTGATGTCAGCCAAAAGTGCTCTTCACAGCACCAGCAATGTGCCCAGTAATGATTCCTTCTGCAGTTTGTATGGAGTTACATATATTGGTAACATATCTAAATATGAGACCTGTTGCTGCTAATACTATTGGAACCATCTAGGTATCTTTCTTCCACAATGGTCTCATTTCTGCCTGCAAATCCTGATATTTCATGACTTTGTGTCTCTCTGTACACAAGACACAATAGTGACTGGGTGTAGCAGTTCCAATGATCAATACTACTTTTGTCTTGGACAACTATATCTGGTTTTCTTGGCTCTGTCTTTTAAACTGTTGGTAATGGGTGACCCCATGTGATGTAGACTTCATCCTTTTCTATGATGCTTTGTGGCTCAAGTTTTCAGTGTTTTTCAGCCACTTCAGTACCATAATATTTATATAATCCCCAGTGTAACAGTCTTGCCACATTATTTTATGCCTTTCAGTATACATTCCTTGTGCCAAGTTGTGCTACTGTTTCCAGTTCTGTTTTCAAAACCTACATTTGTCTGTTTCTCCTACGTAATGGACTGTAAACCAATGTGTATGTAGCCCACTGTCATGGGACGACAATATTAACCTTTCGTATTTTGGCTTGAATTCACCTCTCCTTAGCCATTCCTGCATTCACTCCTGATCAACATGAGGTTCTTCCAGAAGTTTTCTATACTTGCAACTATATTTATGCATTGTCAACATGTCTTGCCTTCTCATCTGATCCTTCACCTTATATTCTTTCTTTTGTTTTTTGTCAAATTCAATTTGCTGCCTGACTTTTATCTACTTTGGTTTGATGTCCATTCCTGCTTGATGCTGATATGATTCTGCTAGACTAAGCAGGGAAGTCATCTTAGATTTATTCTCCTCATGTTTCAAAACTTTCACTACATTTGGGTCATGTAATCAATTACAAAGAGGCCCCTGCCTCCTTCAGAGTGGGGAATATATAATCTTGTTATGCACTGATTTTTATAAATCATATGATGAGCATGAAGCATCCTTCTTGTTTTTCTGTCTAATCTATCCAACACGTTTTGTGGCCATTCAGTCACTTCAGAACTGTAAGTTAGTTCAGGAAGAGCAAATTGGTTTATAGTTTGAATTTTGTTCCTAAATGTCAACACTGTTTTTAGGATTAATTTAAGTCTTCTAAAATATTCCTTGCTAAGTTTTATTTGCATTTGTTCATGTTTTATTGTTAATCCTTCATCAGTTCCCAAATATTTATACATTCCTTCCTGCTCAAGTTCTTTTATATTACATTCTTGTCCCAAACTGATGTTTTCTTGGTGCTGCAATTTTCCTGCTTTAAAGCTTGATTTTGCACATTTATCAGGACCAAATGACATTCTAAATTATCTGAAAAAGTTTTGACTACTTGCAGCTGTGCTTTCATTTCCTCATCTGATGAGCTATACAATTTTAAATCATCGACAAAGAGATTTGAGGTCTTTACACTTTGTTGTTTTGTGTGATCAGTGCTACTTTTGTCTTCTTTTCATGGGCCACTATATTCAGATTTCTATCATCTATCTTTTGAACTGTTGGTATGGGTGATCCCATGTGATATAGATGTCATCATTTTCTGTAATGCTTTGTGGCTTATGTTTCCAGTGTTTTTCAGCCACTTCAATACCATAATCTTTACACAATCCCCAGTGCAAGTCTTGCCACATCATTATGCCTTTCAGTATACAGTCCTTCTGGCATTAGTATGTCGTAACCAGCAACGAGGTGTGCAATTGTTTCCAGTTCTATTTTACAAAACATACATTTGTCTGTTTCTCCCACATGTTCAGAACTTTGTAAACCAACATGTACACTGCCCACTGTCTTGGGCCGCCAATGTTAACCTTTCATCTCTTGGTTTGAATTTACCTCTCCTAAACCATTGCTGCGCTCGATCCTGATCAACATGAGGTTCTTCCAGAAGTTTTCTATATGCAACTGTATTTATGCACTTTCCACATTTCTTGCCTTCTCATCTGGTCTTTCACCTTATATTCTTTCTTTTGTTTTTTGGTACATTCAGTTGCTTCCTGATTTTTATCTGCTTCTGGTTTGATTTCCATTCCTGCTTGACACTGATATGCTTTTGCTACATTAAGCAGAGAAGTCATCTCATGTTTCAAACGTTCACTACGTTTGGGTCTTGTGAGGTCAGCAGATATGTGTGCAGTCCCACAATTGCAGATCTATACATGTAATCAATTTCAAGGAGGCCCATACCTCCTTCAGAACGGGGAATATATAATCTTGGTATGCACTGATTTTTATAAATTATTTGGTGAGCATGAAGCATCCTTCTTGTTTTCCTATGTAATCTATCCAACATGTTTTGAGGCCAGTCAGTCACTCCAAAACTGTAAGTTAGGACAGGAAGAGCAAATTGGTTTATAGCTTGAATTTTGTTCCTAGATGTCAACGCTGTTTTCAGGACTAATTTGTCTTTTAAGGTATTCCTTACTAAGTTTTATTCACATTTGTTTATGTTTTATTGTTGATCCTTCATCAATTCCCAAATATTTATACACTCTCTCTCTCTTGCTCAGGTTGTTTTATATCACATTATTGTCTCAAACTGATGTTTTCTTGGTGCTGCAGTTTGTTTGCTTCAAAGGCTGCTTTTGCACATTTATCAAGATCAAATGACATTCTTATATCATCTGAAAAGTTTTAACAACTTGCAGTTGTGCTTTCAGTTCCTCGTCTGATTGAGCTATAAAGTTATAAGTAATTGACAAAGAGAAGATGAGAAGTCTTTACACTTTGTTGTTTTCTAGGAGCCAAATTATAGCCATGGCCTAAGCTGTAAGTAGACAGGTTAATGGGTCTAGGGCAAGACAGAATAGCAGTGGTGACAGAGAGTCACTCTGGAATATCCCTGTTTAAATTTTTATCCCTGGGATAATAATTTGTCCTTTATCATGCCTTAATTGAAAAGTGGTCTGCCCCAATTTCATGGTCATTGTAATGCAGTTGATCAGTGTAGGGTGTATCTTGGACATTTTTAATCTTTCTTTTATCCATGAATGCGTGATACTATCAACTTTTTTTTTAGTCAGTCCATGCCATACTTAGATTCTTCCCCTTTTTACAGTTCTCCACTATGAGTTTAACAACATGAGCCTTTGTTCCATATGACTTTCTTTTATTGCCCTTTTGTTCTGTTGCCATAATTGAGTTGTCCTCTAAAATGACTATAAACTCTGTTGGCATCAATTCCAGTGTATAGTTTTTATGTCGTCAGAAGGCAAGTTATCGGTCTGTAATTTTTAGGGTAGCTTGCAGGTTCACACTTAAGTAGGAGCATTGTTTTTTTTCTGTTAGCCAGGTTGGTGCCTGTTCTGGGTGCGCATATAAGTAGTTCTTACTCATGGCTAAATCTTCATGTAAAGTTGTTAATTCTTTTAACCAGAAGTTAGGTACTGCACCTGGGCCTGGGGTTTTCCATTTAGAGGCTTTTTTAACTTTGTTTCAGTCTCTCTGGCTGTTACTTCATCCCATTTCATGTCCTGTACCTTTAATCCTCTTATTCTTTCTTTTACTTCTTCTGTCCATTTAGCCTCTTTATGTTCTACAGGATCTTCATAAATAATTTTCCAAAATGTATCTGGTTTTTTTTTTTCATTTTTTGGTGGTCTTTCATTTCCTTTTGCCTTGTTTCCCAATTCTCTATAGAACTTTTGGGGGTCATCAATAAATTGCTTATTTTGTACTTTAATATATCTGTCCATCTCTATTAAATCAAGCAATTCTTCTCTTGGCTCATTTTCTTCCAAGTTGAGAGCACATTTTTTGTTTTCCATTTCCCATGGGCATTCCATGGAAAGTTCTATAGCATCTTTCTGTGACACATTCTCTTCAATTTCATCCCGTGGCATCCATTGATGTGTCATATGGGAACTCACTGGCCTGTTACTCCTCAACATTGACTGTGTCAGAGTTTCCATTGTTTCCTGTTCCTTCCCTTGCTGTCCAACTTCAAGTGAACGTTTATACTGGCTTCCTGTGGAAGACTCCAAAATATCCTCATACAGTACCTGACCAGTTGCTTCCTGTTCCACTGGTTTACCCTTAATTTGGACGTCTATTGCTCTATCCTGTTGTGGTGCTTTTTGAATTAGATTTTCTACACTGAATCCTACACTTCGTAGGTACTCCATAACCTCAGTTTCTATTTCTTTAACTTCTCCATTACTAATCTCCTTTTCTACTTTTCCTCTTTGTCTTCTTGTTTTTTGTATTGTAAAGTTTTCCATGTCTGGATCCCTTTGCCTGTATTTCTCTTCAAATATCTTAGGTGCTGCTGTTTTTGTATTGATTAATTTTGCTTTCTCCTTTGCATAGATATTGCACCATATTAAATCTATTTTTCTTTCCCATGTCTATATTTCTTCTGATGTCTCCTGAACTTCCTGTTTCTCCTTACTTTGGGGACTCATTCCATCATGCTGTGATGTAATCTGTGTTAGACATTATACACCAAATCCTTCACTTCACAGGCACTCAGTAACTTCAACTTTTATTTTTTAACTTCTACTTTAGTAATCTTCTTTTGTACACATCCTCTTTATGTTTATTTTTTTATTGTGAATTTTTCCATATCTCGATATCTCTGCCTGTATTTCTCTTCAAATATCTTTGGAGCTGCCCTCTGTATATTGGTTAAGTTGGATTTCACCTTTGCATAAATATTGCACCATATCAAATCTCTCTTTCTTTCCCATGTTCATATTTCTTTTTTTTATACTTTTCAAAAATCCCTAGGTTTTGTTGTTTATATTTTTGCACTTCTTCAGATGCTTCTTTTTCCATACAGATCAAAGTTTCTTGGTCTATGTGCTGTTTTTCACAGGTCTATATTAGAACATTGAAGTATGACTACTTCAAATGTTCTAATATCGAACCATTTCACTTGAAACACCTTAACATCGAACACTCAGAACAGCAAATTTTTTCCCAGGCAAAAAATTTGCTGTTCCAACAAACATACACACAACACAAGCACACCAAAATACATAATCCACACACATACACTTCACAAAACCCTACACTAAACCATACGTACACTACTAGCTATTCCCTTACCTTAACTACCGCACACTCACCTTACCCGCTCCGTATCCCTAAAGTCCTTATCACACACTCACCTTACCCGCTCCCTAACCTTAAAGTCCCTATCGCACACTCACCTTCGTTCGCACACTTACCATAACCCGATCTGTAACCTTCGCTCCACAGTCGAGGAAATAGCGAAGCTGCAGAAACGGCCCACCGAATACTTTCCCTAGAAATGTATTCAATATTCTACAGCTTTGCTATTTCCAGCATTCAATGCAAAGAGTTCAGTATTAGAACATTCGATGTAGTCATACTTCTATGCTCTAATATAAACCCGTTTTTCACAAATCTGTTGAACACAAATTTTTATTTGAAGCTTCTGCTAGTTTTTCTTGTGGAAGTATTTTTCTTTCCTCTAATTTCTCTCTTAATCTTTTTGTATATCTTGATCTGAAAATTCTGGGCTTTTTGCATAACAGTAACATTACATAATTTCCTTCTTAATTTCAATAGTCCACTCTGTTGTCTTTATGGCTCTTCTTTGGCCTATCATTTTTTGTGATTTTTGTGGACTGTTGCTTCCTTCTATAATGTGGGGGGGGGGCATCCTCCCCCAGGCCTGCCCTGGCCTCATTGTAGGAATATTTCAATATTTTGAGAATTCTACACTGTCATTTTTTTCCAGTCCTGGCACCAGTGCACATACCAGGATCGGGCACTTTTTTATCCTAGGTCTTGTGCACCCAGCTATCTCTTTTAATTTTTGACTTACTTCTGTCCATGATATATGCTATATAAATACAGTCTATATATCAGTGTCGCCTTGGTGAGATTTTGCAAAAAACAGTGTCCACCTCATGAAAGTACTCACCAAGACTTGAAGATGAATTCAGTTTCAGCAATACTACTCTCCTTTGCTTGCTGACTTATCTCTTCATTCAGACTGCCTTCTGTATAGCATGAAACATGGCCTTTCAAGGCCTCTGGAATTAGCATTTCACTGTAGCCACCCAACAGGTATTGTGCTTCATGAATGGAGAACAGGAACAGTCATCCTTCTGCACAAAGGTGGGTCATCTACAGACCCAGGAGACTGCAGACCCAGAAGTCTCAGTAGTCTGATATATAAAGCCATTAAAAAAATTATCTTGGAAATGATCAACAAAGATGTAGTACACCTACAGACACTGGAACAAACCTAGTTTGTGTTTGTCAAGGGCAGGTCATGCCTTCCCTACTTGGTGGACCTGTTTGAGAAGGTAACCAAAGCAATGGATGAGGGAGAAATGATTCACTCCACCTACCATGGCTGGACAAGTCATTTGACAATATAACCCCATCAGGCATTGTTGACAAACTCAAGAGGTTGGGTACAAAGTAGTATGTCAGCCGGTGGATAGCCAAGTGGCTGACAGGATCCAGGAGGTTAGCATTGGGGAGTTCACCTCTGCAGTGAGGCCAGTCACCAGAGGATTCCCTCACAAATCATTCCTCACACTGCTCCTTTTAGACATTTACTTCTCTGCAGGCACAGCCACTGTCATTGGTCTCTGGCTGACTACATTTGCTGATGATTGCAAATTAGGAGGTGTCATTGCATACCACACTGACACAAATGTTATCCAGGAGGGGCTGACACAGATGTACAGTTGTTTTCAGAGCCATGGACTGACTCTAAATGTCAAGAAATGTGCAATACTATTCTTTGGGAAGTCCTCCACCCCTGGTAACTATCGTATTGACAGCACAGCTCCAACAGTTGACCAAGTAGTCAGGGACTTATGAAAACATAGATAGTGATCTAGCTGTTGACTGTCATGTTTCTGTAATATTGGGGAAATCCTTCTATGTTGTGCAACCTATAAACAAAGGTTGTTGTTGTTGTTTGTCTTTCGGCTTTTTCCCGGTAAGGGGTTGCCACAGCGGAACTCTGGTCTGCTAATGATTGGCAGTAGATTTTTACGAAATGCCGAGGTGCCAGCTCGACACCCAACCTTCAACGAAGGCACGCCCATTTACTCACGCATGCCTTTCGAACGCTACCCAACCGTGGGGAGGACATGCAGACTCCACACAGAAGGCACTCCCAAGCCAAGCCGGGAATCGAACGGGAGAACCGCTTGCTGTGAGGTAACAATGCTACCGCCGTACCACCGTGGAAAACGACAACCTATAATGGGATCTAAATCCAAGGAAGCCATTGTTCCACTCTTTCGGGCATTCATCAGACCCATCATTAAGTGCAATGCCACCTTTGGTATGTAACTAACTAGTCCTGTTCGACAACTGTAACATTCACAGACGTTCCTCACTAAACCACTACATGATGTACATAACATGTCCTATGCAGACTGTGTCAAGGCTCTGTTCGTGTATTCTGTCTCGTACATGCTTTGGAGGGAAGGTGTATGCCTACCGTACAGGGCGATGTCAGACCCCACTGTGGACTTCCTGCATTTCCATGAAACAACTAGCACCAGAATTACCTGTTCTACAAACCTACACCTTGCTTGTGGTGTAAATAGGACATGCTAGAGAGACAGGTAGGTAGCCCAGAGACTCTTACGGAACAGGCTCCCCATCCATGTGAAGTAGAGTTCTGCCCTAACGCAAATCAAGCGCAAGTTACACAGTTGGATGGGGAACAGGACAATTAGACGTGGTGTAGGACCAATATCTCTAATGGACACAGGGAAACTGTAGATGGTTCATCTCCCATGCCCTGGCTTGTAGATGTTTCAGCTCCCCAAATCCTGTTTACACTTATCAATGGTATCAGACTTTGACAGAGTTTAGGGATGCATGGCTAGGCTTAAAGAAGCCCTTCTGTTCATTAGCCTGTTAAACACATATGAACCTATGATTCCATGAACCTGTACTATCTTACCCTTCTGATAACATTTTTCTTCTGTGCTGGCATTCAAACCTCTGCTCTGATGTTGATGGATTGATGTAGATGTTTACCCATAGGTGTGTCCTACACAGTACTGACAGTGAAACGTAAGCATTTCCATGAGACACCTGTCTTTGTGTGACTACACAGCCATTAAAACATCATCCATCATAACATATACACATTATTATGGTATACTCATTGTAAATGACAATGTAGAATATCTGTAAATGACCAGTAAAAATAGCATGTCAAAAGCAATAACAGATGAAACAAATTCATACTAATGTAGACAGTCACCCTGTGCATCAGACACATAGCTTTATTTTCCCACGTCCATGAGAAAGATGATAGGGATGTTGCACAGGTATCATCATTTGCACAGACTGTTGTGTGTAGGGGTGCAGGAAGCCTAGGCTGACCCAATAGGTTGGCAAGCTTGTGTGAGTTTAGAAGGGAAGCAGGCAAGATGGTCTATGGAAATGTGGCGTGTGTGTCTGTCTGTGACCTGAACGTGACAGTGGTGTGTGAGTGTCTGCATGAATACAGCCAAGCTCATGTCTATATGTTGTATGTAGAGCTGACAGTTCATCGTCTCCGCCCCCGAACATGTGTACTGGCTCTGCCAGGAGTTGTAGTCTCACCTCCACACCCAAGGTCAGATGCTGTGCTACTACTTGAGGGTGACTGATGTCTGCTGTGAACATGTCCTCCACAGGAATGCCCAGGACCATGAGCCCATGGCCTGCCACATCTGGGTGTGGACAGTACACTCCCATCTGGAGCAATGGATGTCCTGCCACTAAGGGAGCATGGTTGTGCACGAGCACGTTGACTCTTAGCAGGTGTAGTTGCTGACCTACGTCCACGAGGCTGACGCTCAACTCCAAGCAGATGTTCCATCACAGACAATGTGCATTCCAAGGCAGATAGTGTGCGATCTCTCAGACCAACATCTTTCCGCTGTATCAGTCTACCATTCCAGGGTATCAGCAACATGGTAGAGGCAGTCACGGATGTCAGACTGTGCTGCATCCATAACCCTGAGCATTCATTGGGGCTTCCTTTCTGAACATGCCTGTGCTTCCATGATGGCCGTAAACATATGCAAAGTGACACATGATGAGACACCTGCAAGAGGTGGTAGAGGGGCAGCAAGACTCATACAAGCACCCCTGTCAATCCGCCTGTGTGGAACCTCGTCAACTGTCTTGCTGTGGCCAGCATCGACAGTCACTGCAGCCACAGTAGCCACACTTCCCTGTTCAATGCCCCCACCCTCCAACTGTTCAACATCTTTGGCCACAGGGGACTGGGTATGCGTAGGCATACTGCCTGTGTACGGTGATAATGAGGGCAGACAAGGGTTGTCAACCTCTTTGTTAGATTCAGTCCCTGCAACCCTTAGCTGTGCCTCACTTTGGCCACCATCATCATCAGAGTCTGAAGAGACACTGACGTCAGGTTGTGAAGGGGACAAAGACCAGCCTCTCTGGTCACGTGTGATAAAAATGGAAAAGCATTAAAGTAATACCTACACTACTATGCTCTGCAGTACTGTGTTGCGATATATGTTAAGCTGTATACACTGCTGTCACTATTACACACTTGTATAACCCATAACCTCATGTAATAGGACATGAGGACATTATTTTCTAACCCAAATCTGTAATTATTTGGAAATGAAAGTTCTTTACACAAGAATCTCATGGGAAGAACATCAATGATATACTGTCAAACTAAAAACTGTGGACATACCTACAAGGCATAGGTACAAGTCTAAACTGTGTACAGTCAGCAGTCATGCAGACAGTTCCTCCATCCAGACAATACTGTCAAATCAATCACTGTGGACATACCTACAAGGCATATGTACAAGTCTAAACTTTGTACAGTCGGCAGTCATGCAGACAGTACCTCAGTCCAGACAATACTGTCAAATTACTCACTGAGGTCATACCTACAAGGCATAGGTACAAGTCTAAACTGTGTACAGTTGGCAGTCATGCAGACAGTACATCAATTCAGCCAGCAGGCCTGGGATGACACCTTAGCAAATACATTGAACTAAATCTACATCAATGACAAAACAGTTTTGTGCTTACCAGCAGCAGGAGCATGACCTCTTCCTATTCCTGATGGTCCTGAAGAAGTTTGAGGGAGAGGTAATGTAAAGAGCAGCACATGGTACAGCATAACAGGGATAGTACATCCAAGTATCTCACATTTGCAGTAGCTGCTGTGTTAGCAGGCATGTGGGTCACAATCTGTGCATGAGCTTAAAACTGTAGCCAACCCCCCCCCATAAAACACCTGACACCCACATAAAACTATGTACACCCTGACACACTGAATGCTACAGTATTCCAATGCTGAAACAACTAAGCATACCTGGATGCTCCTCTTGAGTGGAAATGGTAGCACCCATATCCACAATGTATTGGGTGATGAATGCTTGGGAGCTGTCCTGTGTTGTAATATTAGCCAGGAATTCTTCTGTGGTGGACAGAGGTTATTCCTCTGCAAGCCCACCACCGGTGACCTCACGATTCCTGACCACGTCTCCGTGCCAAGTTGATCATATCTGTAGCATGGTGTCGCACCTTTTCATATGTGCGATTCTGATGACCCATAGCATTAATGTTGTACACCATTTTGTCCCGCAAAGCTGTACACTCTTGCCTATTTGCCTCCCCTCTGGACAGCAGGATGTGGTAGTGTTGTCGCATGGCCTCAATAATGAGGTTGTTTTCTTCCTCAGTGACAGGTGCCTGGCATTTTGCATGTATGATATGTCCTGAAATAGAAATAAATGAAAACACTTGTCAGGACCACATGTGGGAGTACAATATGTAGAGATACAGCAATAGAGGTAGGCTATCAGTATTCCCTGCTTGATTACACATCTCTTATTCAACAGTGTGCCAAACATACAAAGGATGTGGATGCAAATAGGATAGTAACAATAGTGACCTACTGCTGTTTGTGCCATGACAGATAACTCATGTATGTTCACACACCGAACACAGGAGTCCATTGTAGTGTGCCCCATAGCAGGAACCCCCCCCTCCCCATAACAATAGTGACCTACTGCTGTTTGTGCCATGACAGATAACTCATGTATGTTCACACACCGAACACAGGAGTCCATTGTAGTGTGCCCCATAGCAGGAACCCCCCCTCCCCATAACATATATATAAACAACAGTGCCAACCAAATAGCAGTGTACTATTACAACTGCTAACAAAGGAAGTATCCAGGAGATCTGTGTACCTAGAACAGCATTATACCCTTGCTGTTCTCTACATCCTCTGTAGTTGTAACATGGCTGGAGATCACTGGCATGTCATCAGTACAGTTCTGAGAAAGGCTAACTGATGTAATCCCCATTCCTCCTAAGTATATTCAAACATATGCATCATGTTGGAACAAAATGGTTACATTCCTGATGGAGTACAATACTCCTCTGTTGAAAGATACAGCTATAGTAGTACTGTGTCAGTGAGTTAAGCATACAAAGTAACTCTCATACTCCCCTAGCTATGATTTTGCCTTTGCAAGATGGTTCACATTGGTTCAGAGGCAATCACCCACTAATCTGTGGTTCAGGAATGCTAAATGCAGCCTACATAGCTGAATTACAATATAAAATTGTGCTTGTATTAAAAATAAGCTGCTACGTGTTTGGATGATTTGTATAGGCCGCTTTAATGAACAAAGCAATAATGGTAACAGAAAGTCATGTGGTTTGCTTAATTGTCTTTAAATAAGCTATGTTGTCTGCATATCCTGTTTGTTCTTTTATACTTTCTGAGGAAGGAGGGGTATTGTCTCCTCCGAAAGCGCTTAAATAAATCAGTCTTCATTTTTTCTACCTGATTGTTCCTTGGGCTTGGTTCTTCGCATTTCGTGTTTTCGCAAGTTTGTCTAAGCTTTTGTGGTTCATGAATTACAATATAAGCCAATCCCATGCAACTAGTCAACAAGATGTAAGGCCTCAGTGTAGATTCCATCCCCTTTCTCATATGTTGGGGTGGAAATTACTTGGGTAAAGATACTATGTCAGCACAGAGAGAATGTTTGTAGCAGCTACTTGTTAGATACATATGTGTGTGCTACAGGCTGAAGCTGCTGCTGCTTCAGGCAATAGGCATAGTCAGAGAGGCTGCAGACTGTGCAGGACAACAACACTTAAGAGTAACTGCGAACTGTGGCAGCCCTGGTGTGCAGCCAGAGCCTGATTGAGGGAACCCATCCCACTGGAAATTAAGATATGTGTTTAAGGTAAGTATGTTAGCCAAAGGTGTCATTAAAAGAGTGAAAGGCAGCATGTTTGGTGTGTGTTATGGGGTACAATAACCATTATGTCAACCAGTTAGATAACTGCCAAGTCATGTGTTATGTCATGGTAGTCAGTTGGAACTTGTGTGCTGGCAACCCTTGCTTCTAGAATGACATCACATCCATATATGTATGTTACTTGTGCAGCTGTGGTTATCTGTAATAACACTAGCAAATCACTGTGGGCTGCAGTCTGATATGACTGGGCTTCATTTGAATTACATACTTTAAAATCCTTTGGGAATTCTTGCCAATGCATGACCTGGCATTCTATGCACTTTCTAGTGTTGTAATAGGAATAGTTTAAATGTGTTCCTATCTGTCAGAGAAGTATGTAAGAGTGGTACAGGATATGTATGAGGGTAGTGTGACAGCGGTGAGGTCTGCAGTGGGAGTGACAGATGTGTTTAAGGTGGAGGTGGGATTACATCAAGGATCAGCTCTGAGCCCTTTCTTATTTGCAATGGTGATGTACAGGTTGACAGACAAGATCAGACAGGAGTCCCCATGGACTATGATGTTTGCAGATGACATTGTGATCTGTAGTGAGAGTAGGGAACAGGTGGAGGAGACCCTGGAGAGATGGAGATATGCTCTAGACAGAAGAGGAATGAAGGTCAGCAGGACTAAGACAGAATATGTGTGTGTGAATGAGAGGGAGGATAGAGGAATGGTGAGGATGCAAGGAGTAGAGGTGTTGAAGGTGGATGAGTTTAAATATTTGGGATCAGTAGTTCAGAGTAATGGTGAGTGTGGAAGAGAGGTAAAGAAGAAAGTATAGGCAGGATGGAGTGGGTGGTGAAGAGTGTCAGGAGTGATTTGTGACAGACTAGTACCAGTAAGAGTGAAAGGGAAGGTCTGCAAGAAGGTAGTGAGACCAGCTATGTTATATGGGTTGGAGACAGTGGCATTGACAAAAAGGCAGGAGTTTGAGCTGGGTGTAGCAGAGTAAAGGATTTTAAGATTTGCACTGGGTGTGACGAGGATGGACAGGATTAGGAATAAGTATATTAGAGGGTCAGCCCAAGTAGGACAGCTTGGAGACAAAGCCAGAGAGGCAAGATTACGTTGGTTTGGACATGTGCTGAGGAGGGATGTTGAGTATATTGGGAAAAAGATGCTAAGGATGAAGGTACCAGGAAAAGAGGAAGGCCTAAGATAAGGTTTATGGATGTGGTGAGAGAGGACATGTAGGTGGTTGGTGTGACAGAGCAAGATGCAGAGGACAGGAAGAAATGGAAACAGATGATCCGCTGTGGTGACCCCTAATGGGAACAGCTGAAAGAAGAAGATTATGATCTGTAGGCATTTGACTTCCATTATTTAGAAGCAGGCATTCAAACTGTACTGCTTTGGGTGGATAAATAGGTGATGAGGCAGTCATACATATCAGAATTTTTGCTGGTGATGTACATATATATGCATTTTAAATGCTAGACACAGCTGTATTTGAGCCCAGGACCACATGGACCAAAAATTAATGTTTTCAAAGCATTTAACTGATTGAGCTGCTGAGTCACTATTTTACCAGCTGTACTTGTATTACTGTGGTGGTGGTGCTGCGGTAGCATTGTCGCATACGTGAATGGGGCATGCCTTCGTTGAAGGCTGTGCGTCAGGGCTGGTAACCCGGTACGTAAAAATCCACTACCAATCATTATCGGACCGGAGTTCCGCTTTGGCGACCCCTAACCGGGAAAAGCCAAAAGAAACACATTTTTACATCTTTTAGATATAATTGCACACTTACTTGCTATTGCATATCTCACTTACATCTATTATTATTATGTGTATGGCTTTATAATGACATATTTCTTTATCATATTCCCAGTTAAACTCCTATTTTTCCATTAATATTTTAGCAGATTTGCATGATGTAGCATGAATAGCTTAAACATGCTTAATGATGAAAAAATGGCCCTTACTAGGTTTTGCTTAAAACAGCTTTGTTAATTAACTGGCTGTGTAGCTTGGCGGGTTGATGCACTGTTCTTCAGGTGTAATGGTACTCTGTTCAAAATAGGGCGCAGGTATAATTTTTGAATGTGATTACTATGTTTTCAAATACATAGATTAATATACCACCGTTTAGCACAACATTGTGCAAAAATTCTGTAAAGAAAAGAAAAATTGGGGAGGTAGGACAGTGGTGAAATGGGGTGCCAGCAGGGGGAAAACATAGTGAAAGGCAGGTAGGTATGTGCAGGAAAAGTGCAGGAAAGAACCATAGCTATCCATTTCTTCAACTGCAACAACTGTGCACTTTAACAGGTTTTTAGTTGAATTTGGACCGTCACCCCCAGAGAGAGGAGTGACAGCAACATAATGTGTGTCAAGCCAATTGGACCAAATTAAGTGCGCCCAGTGGACATATGTGCGAAATGGAGAGCTCTGTATGGGATGATATTTTTTTTTCGGATAGGTGCCCATTTTTAAGAGGAGAGAGTGGAGTGTTGGAGAAGGGACATAGTTATGTGTGGGGAGGGTAAGTTGGGAAGTTGAGGAAGCTTTTGCATGTAGACAAGACAGCAGACAGAGGTGGTGTATGACACAAGATGGGGTGAGCACTTTGGTTTGAGAGGGAGTTGTGGAATCCCAGTCCCATGTGACTCAAGTCGTCACCCATGGGACTGTCAGCACTGCACCTTCACTGCTCCTTTGGAGGCAGTGGTCGATGCCAGCACCTGGGGTGAGACTGCCCAACCAGGATGCTTTCCATCTGACATAGGTGGGCACCAAAAGTTTGGTGCACAAGCCTACACACCATGCCTGGTAGTTGGGCTTGGGTGACAAAAGCACCCCCTTCACCTTCACTCCCAGAGGGGGACCACCCCCAGCCTGTGAGGTAGAATTACCAATGGAGCTGGTTGTTGAGGGGCAGCAGATGGGGTGCCACCAGGCTGTGGCCCAGACGTGCTGAACCCAGGTGCCTCAGCCATGGGAGCCAAGGTAGGTGGATCACCGGGAACTGGCTTACCTTGCTGTGTGGTAAATGAAATATAAACTTAAGGAAAAATAAACTTAACCAAAACAAAGGTAATAAATAACATAAGTGAAAACAAATGAAACAAATTGAAAATGTAATGAGGAATACAGAAATAATGTAAATTAATGTTTTTAACAGCAAAGCAATATTAAGTTATACATAAGGCCAACATAACAGGTAATTACAAGTAATATGATAATATGTGATGTTGCACTTACATAGCTCACAACCTGTTAGCTTGGGACATTATGGGCCAAGCCATACATAATGGTGGTGCAAAGGTACAATGACAGGGAACATTTTTACATAGTGTGCTCATACAATAGTAGCAAGATATTTTAAATAACATATTTGCCATTAAATTGCATTTCAAATAATGTCATATATCTGCAAATCAAAGGACCAGACATATGGGGCAATATTCATTACATTCTGCAAAAATCGTGACATTTGAGAGGTATTTTTGTGTACCCTGATTACACTAGATAGCTGGACATTTCTCAGTTGGCTGGTGTGGGATTAGAACCCATAAGCATTGACTACAGGAATAATGAATGTTTTATTTAAAAAATAATAATTATCAGACCACCATCTCCTTTAAAAGTTTTATTGATTCATGTTGTGTCAAATTGTGCATTTATACACATGCATAGCTATGTAGGAGTTTGATTACCTTACACATTTACCATATTCATTAATTGACTGCAACCTACAGCATATATTAGACAAAATGGGCAGAACACAACCTTGATCCTTAATCTAGGTATTGCACAGCATTTATTTATGACAAATGTTGAAACATTGACTACTTTACATTTATCAGTTGGCTGGTGTCAGATTAGAACACACAAGCAGTTACTACAGGAATACTGAACATTTTATTCCAAAACATTAAATTATCAGAGCAACATCTCCTTTTACACTTTATTGATTAATGTTGCTTCCAATCTGGCATTTACACACATGGATAGCTGTCTAGGATTTCAGTTAACTTACCTGTTTACCCTGTTCATTTAGTTAGTGCAATCTACACCTTATTTCAGACAATGAGCAGACCACAACATTGACTCAATGTGGGTAGACCATAACATTAAGTAGTGGCTGGACGTTATGCGACACAGTACTGCATGCTTATTTGCTTTACCATTTCAGATGTGCACTGACACATTAACAAAAATGTATGGTGTCCCAGGTGTTTCATACATGACTGTTAAGACTGCAATGTCTGTATTTACTTTATTGTATTACTAAGTTATGCATTACATTATTACTTTGATTTTATTACATACAACGCGCTTACCTCATCTTGGCCAAACACCTTGCATGGGACTGTAAATTGCGAGTCCTGTCTTCTGCAGCTGTGGCAAAAGAAAGAAGCAATTATGTATACCAGTTTTGTGGAGATTCAGGTTGTATGTTTATAAGTTACTGGAAAACATATTTACATATCTGTGGGGTGTACCCATCACTAGCCTCTTGGATACAGGTGCTCAAGGTTCCCCTGTTCCTATGATACAGATTGTCATAGTGGTGATGACACTGCTCACCAGTACGGGAGATACCAAGTGTACTGGTTAGGTCCCCGGCTAAACTATCCTAGGCCTCAGACTTGCACTCTGAGCCCAGTTAGTCATCCTGCAACAGCCAGGCTCATCGTATCGTACCAGGAGTCCAGCAAAAACCCTGAACTTGTGCACACTCCAATTTTATGAAAGAAATAAAGCACATGCTGTCACCATCACCAGCACTCATACCCACAGTCAAGGTCAGGCTCCAAGGAATGATGTGAAATTCATAAATGATGAAACCACCGCAAAGCACAGTCCCACTTCCAATAAGGCAGCGTTTGTATATTCTGACACCAATTCCACTCCTTTTCACTTTAAAGCAGCAATAATTTATTGTAACAACTTTTTTTACAAAAAACACATCCACGACTCCAAGTCGTGGATGTGTTTTTTGTAAAAAAGTTGTTACAATAAATTATTGCTGCTTTAAAGTGAAAAGGAGTGGAATTGGTGTCAGAATATACAAACGCTGCCTTATTGGAAGTGGGACTGTGCTTTGCGGTGGTTTCATCATTTATTAGTTTTGGCCCTTGTGGGTGGAATTTGTTTTCTTTGACAGATGTGAAATTCATGCCTATTGGCCTTTAAATAAGTTGCATTCCCACCCTTGCACATCATACTATAACTTTCAAAAACATGCCAATTGCGTAGCATCACACAAAATCACACAAAACATGTTTAAGCAAAGCTTAGCAGCACGCAAACAGGAAAAGACTGTTGACTATGTTTAAGCACTGCTTAGCATTGCTCAGCTTTTCTAAATGTAACAATTATTTAATTTAAAGTCAGCCAAAATTTCAGTCACCCGACACAGTTTCACAGCACTATATGTAAAACGTATTACTGCCCAGGACGACATACTACAGTGTAGATCATGACTCAACGTATCTAGCCACTGGGATAGTGAAGGGAACTCTTATATCTTCAGATGTACTGCAAGGGTTCCTGTGAGCATACCACAGCTTAGCTGTGCTGGTTTGTGCATTGCTAAGCACTGCAGACCTACAGTAATTGAGTACATCCGGTTTCTATTTTTAGCTGTCTAGTGGATATGTAATGCTTAAGTATGCCACACTATGCCTAGCTAAGCAATGTACCGCATTGCACAAACAAGCAGATGGAAAAAAATATTAACATTGAATGCATCTGGTTTCTATTTTAAGATGTCTAACAGATGTCTGTTGTATATCTGCGCAAAGCTAAGCATAGCTGAGCAACACCCAGACTGCACAAACAAGCACATAAACATAAAAAAAAATGCAGTTTAATGAAGTAAAATGTCTTGTACAAAGTTTGATCAAGGTTAACAGGCCGAAAGGTATGTAACTACTCTGTCAGTCTTACACTGATTCAATATCCGTGTTGCTGTGACCTCCCAGTGCTTCGTGTCCTGCCCAAGTAGCTCACACACACACACACACTCACACACTCTTTCTCTCTCTGAGGTTTGATTTACCCACACACACACACACACACACACACACACACACACACACACACACACACACACACACACACACACACACACACATACCTGGGAAAGGCTGGCACAGGTTTACTAGCTATGCCCCCTTTTGTCCAGACTATAAGGTAGTTAACTGCCACCATCCATGTCCTTATCGGCTACTTTAAGGCCCTTAACAAAGGGTGTCCAATCTTATTGTGTAATGTTAATATCAGTACAAATGGTAGTTTAACCAAGAGCAAGGCTGTTAGGAGTGGCCTACACAGTGTCACCAAATAAATCTGCAAGTACTCTCAGAACTTAAATATGTCTCACAAATATCAGACACATTGAAAGGTTTAAATATATTTAATAATAAATAATAAAAGAACAAGACAATGTTCAGTATAGAATCATAGTAACATCAGAGTTCAAAATCACAGGAAATATTTAAAACAACATTGCAGGACAGTTTCAAATAAATAAAGAAAATATCTAAACTATACTTTACTATATTCCTGACTGAATCTAACAGAATTATTATACCCTAGTTAACTTTCTTACAGATCAACAAGGCAGATGTGGTGAGTGGGTCTTGATGCTGTCAGGTCAAAGACAAAATACAGAATAATATCTCCCTGAGACTTCCCAAATATTACTTCTGGGATACTTGCAGAATGACATAATTTCTTGTCATCTGACTTCAATTCCCAGGCTCAAAACAACCACTGATGCCACCTATTTAGCATCTACATGTAAAATACATAAACAAGGGCTTTTCTTAGATCTAAGGCAGATCCTGGAAGTCATAAAACAACAAACACTTCCAAGACAATACAAATAATGTCTAGTTCTAGACATTGTGCCTGTTATTGCACTGGAACTGAGAGATAACATTTTTTTGTTTATGGTCCAGGCATAGAGTAATTTAATTTCAACTATTCTTCTGAAGTTTTGCAAGATAATCTCCCGTGTTTCCAGTTTCCCTTGTTAAAATATATATACATTTAAACAGTTACAACAGTGTGTATACATTTCTGCTCAGTACTTTACAAAAATATCTTTTCAGCATACATGTCTGTAGATTATGACATAAAGTTCTAATACATCTGTAACACAAGCATCTTACATGAGCATATTGACATTCACAGATGACACACAACCATTTACAAAATTCCAGCTAGCTGGGCTGGCACTATCTCCTTTCTTGACAGTGACTACCATGCCTTCTCTATGATATCACTGTTATAAACATGTACATGTGAGATCAGCTGTTTTCATTTACCAGAATGGGGCACTTTATATTTGTTCGGGTGTTTTCTTTCTTTCACTTTATAGGATCCCTGCCAAAAATCTTTCTTTTTTACCATTTGAGCATCATTAGTCTTTCTCCTGGGTAAAACTCACTGATCTTAGCATGTCTGTTTTGAGTGAGAAGTTGAGCTGTGATTAAGTATGCCCTTTGTGACAAGCTCAAAGGAGGCTGGGGATAACACCCTACCTAGGTCTAAGAGAGCCTCTACTCCATTTGCAGACATTTTGCATTTCTGCAGTGTCACATGATTCATAGGGTCTTTATGGTGCTACCATCAACTGAACAGACTTTTATCTGTTTATATTACATGTTATTAGAAACATGCCTATTAATTGTATTTACAATGCAGTTCTATGGGCTTCCCTTGTAAAACGCAATTTTTATAGAATTTCCAGTTCCATGAGCTTCCCTTGTAAAAGGCAATTTCTATAGAATTTCCCATCTTTATTATAACATGAGCAGTAGAAACTTTGTTTGTTCCCCTCTTCTGTACAATGGAATTACATGTTCTGCTTCAGAATTTTTGATTTTTGATTAGTTTTAATTTGTTAAGAAAGTAACTGTATGACAAGTCATTTCTCCAAACTTGCCTGCTGCATTTCAAAATACCTTTCTACTAGGTTTGTCAGATCTTCTGAGGTTGTGGGAGGCATTTTAACTTACTCATTTTGCATGAACTGGGTGACTTGTAGAAAAGTGTTCATAACTAGCAGCTGTATCGCACAGCTATGTGATTTGTTTTCATGTTGTAGTCCCTTTTTGGTTAGGTATAGGATATTGTGAAGCTGAGACCATATCGAATTCCTTCCTGAAAAGTTAAAGCATGGGAACAGTTGAAGAAATACCATCCAGGTCACTCCCGAAAAGAGGTCATTAGCCTAGTGGGACTAACCCGGTCAACAAAGGATGAATTAATAAAAACAAAATAAATAATTTTGGTATTCATCCCAAATCAAGCTGGGAGTTTGGCCCTTGACATCCGGTCATTGGCTTCATGTGTTAAACTTTCAGTAGCAAGGCAATCTGGCTGGCCAGCTCAGCTGCTATTAACTTTTCCTTTTCAGTTGCTTGTTCAGAAGTTCACAGGAAGACAAGAAAACTTCAGCATCATCAGCTAGTGCCTTTTACATCAAAAGGCCCATTAGATTTCAGTGCATAACTTAAGATGACACTCTGGCCATTAGACACACTGTATACCACCTTTTTTTTTCTGTCTTAACTACACCTGAGTGACAGTGCAACAGGTAACTGTGCTACTTTCAGTATTGGGTTCTTGTATGACAAGGAGTTGTTTTTGGGTGAAGGAATAAAAGAGAAAAAACAAAACTCCTGCTTTAAATTTTGAATGAGAAACCTGTTTGTCTTCTATCGTGTGGATGTATAGGACATATTTTTAGGGAGATGAGGCTTATTGCCTTCTGCTTTCAGTTAAATGCAATGCAAGTTAACATAGCAGTGTGCTAAACTTTTTAAGTGGGAGTTCTGATGTTACCTACCTCTGTGAGTTTTTTGAGATTCTTCAGGTGTATTTTAAGTTTTACATTAAAGAATTTCAAAATATTGACTTTTAGACAAATATCTAATTTAGATGGTGTACAGCTGCACCTCCACTTTCACTAATTTGACTTTCGCTAATCTACTTTTTCGCAAATTGCCAGTGCTTTGCTTAACTGGCAAAATTTCTAAAACTTGCATTCTGTACAGAAATGTTTTAAAGAAGTGAACAGGCAAAGGAGTCAGATGCCAATCACAGTGTATTTTCCCAAGTAGAACCATTCACTTCTGCTACTCCTGTCCCTGGAATTTGACGTGAAAAGTTTACTAGATGGACTTTTTTAGTTATCTTTCAGACTAGGGGCTGAGCTTATGGGGCCTAATTATTATTTGCGATTCTTTGGACTTCGTGGATGGGGGTGCGGCACCTAACCCTCCTGAAAGTGGAGGTGCAACTGTATTTAAATGTATTTAGTCTTGTTTTTTTTTATTTTGTTGTTTACTTGCCTCAGATATCCCCTTTAAGTAGCTTAATGAAAAAGTTTGCTCTGTGCTTTGACTGTTTGATGTAGTAAAGCGAAGAGTAACATGTAGTTGCAGTTATGTTGTTTGAGTCTATGATCATTGAACTCCTAACATTGAACAACAGTAGTCCTAACCACTGTGGTTAGTACTGTAGGTTGAAGCTTGTGGTCCATGGTAAGTTGGATTGCTTTTGAGATGATTGGATATGGTGGAGTTGGAGTGTTTTTATATAATTGCTGTTTTTCAATTGCAGGTGCACTTAGCACTTTCTGCTTTAGAATGATGAAGGTGGGTTGAGAACAGTTTGCCCTGTTTCTACAACTGTGTGACTGTAGAGCCATATTTAAGACTGGGGATGTGGGGACTGCAAGGGAGAGCTTCTGCAGAAATGGTTGCTTTATAAACTTTTTTGTGATTGTCATTGCCCTCATTTGTTGTTTTGGGTTTAGGTTTTCTGAATTCAGTGTAGCTGGGTATGATATTCCTGCATTTTCAGTGCTTTTGTACTCCGAGATCTACTGTATTTGAAGTTTCAGTTAGGGATTTTATATTGTATAGCTTCTAAGAGTATTACTTGGGTACTATGTTATTAGGATGTTGTTCGATTTGATCATTTCCTCCTGCTGTTTGTTTTACTTGATGACGCCGTATTTGGCAATGTGAATTCAACAAAACATGACTCTAGGAGTACACAGTTAAACTGTCAGTTACTTGATTTGTGGCAACACAGAAGTTTGATTAATGTGTGTCTGTAGTTTAAACTTGCTGTTTAATTTTTAGTATGCTGTGTAGCAGTGTAGATTTGTAGCATTGATAGTTGTAAATGACAGCACCATTCATTCTTAGTTGTTACACTGAAGTTTGTAAACTTTTTGTCTCTTTGCAGGTTTTCATTCCCTTCGGTATACGTATAGTGCATATGCCAGCAATGATAAATTGGTTGAATTTGTGGCACAGGGTTTGTTAGATGATGTCCAGATTGATTACTATGATAATCACATTAGAAGGAAAGTGCCAAAACAGCAGTGGATGAATGAAAGTATGGAGGCTGGGTACTGGGAAAGAGGCACTCAAAGTCGAAACAGTAAAGAGCACTGGTTCACTGTAAACACTCGGATCGTTATGCAACGCAGAAATGACACATCTGGTAAGCCAGTATATACTTTTTGAATGATGGACTTAAATTTGCAGTGAATATAATAGTGATTTTTAAGAAAACCAGAACAATTCTTGTTTTCCATGGTCTAAGCATGTTATACACAACTGCAAAGCAGAAAGGCTGGAAGGTTATTTATAACTAGACACACAACATACTGAGACGGTAGTGGAATGAGAGAGAGAGATCTTATAGCCATCACTTTTGGGTGACTTGGTAAGCCAGTATCTGTTTGCCTGTTATTGCTTAATCAACATATTCTTTTAGTGACTGGCTGACTAGTTCAGAGGTTAGATTTCTGTTTGGAGTGCTGATGTTCAGGTTCATGAATAGAGTGAACTTGGCACTGGAGGGCCATTTGATGTTTGAAGGGTCAAACAAGCTGTCCTTCCTGAAACTCAGTTTCAAACTGTTTTTTTGTGGTAAACTGGTTCCCAAAGGAGGCCTGAATTCAGTATTACTTCTGCATAGGGGTTGTGTTAATTATGAATGTGTGTGTGTGTGTGTGTGTGTGTGTGTGTGTGTGTGTGTGTGTGTGTGTGTCTGCAAGTATTCCCTGGGATTACATGAATAATAGTTGGAAATCATGTGCTGCTTTCCTGTTTCCTGATCTACTTGTATCAGAACTCTGCTTGACAAGAATCATATTGGGTTTTGAGTTAACAGATTCCAAAAAAACAAGTAATCTCCGTGGCATCCCCGAAGTCTCAAAACAACCCACTAAACAAGTGTAGTGGGTCCAAAAATAAAACAGTGTAAGAAACTTCTCTGTGTGGGAGATTTTCAGTCCATATATCTCTAGTTCTTCTTCTTCTTTCCGCTTTTTCCCAGTTAGGGGTTGCCACAGCGGATCACCTGTCCGCTCATGATTGGCAGTGGAGTTTTACAGTGTCAAGGTGCCAGCCTGACGCCGAACCTTCCGCAGAAGGCACACATGTGGACACACTCATACCTAGGGCCAGTTTAGAGTGTCCAATCCACCTACAGCATGTCTTTGGGAAGTGGGAGGAAACCGGGGCACCCGGAAGAAACCCACGCGACCACAGGGAGACTCCGCACAATCACTGTATATTAATCAGATCAGAAAATAGTAGTAGATGTAGCAAACTTAAACTCGTCTTAAGTCAAAACAAACAAAACAAATAATAATAATAGAAAATATATAATTGTACAGCATTACTAATTCGAAAGTAATCCAAGCAAGGCAGGCAGTCTGTTTCCAGTTGAAAATCCTTTAAGTACACAGACAAGCGATCCAAGTAAAACAAAAAGAGTAATAATTTCCTCACAAGCTTTCTAAATATTTATATATATACTTTTAATCTGGCATGGGAGTGGTTTATTGTGCTGTAAAACAAAGTGTTATTGATACACATGTTAAATTCACATACCTTCCCCCATCAGTGTGACATTCAAGCTGGTCCTGTCCTACTTAGTAGCTGTCATAATAATATAACCCTTATGTACTTTAAATAAAATAATGATGTGGTACTTCTTATTTAACCAGATTATTAAGTAGATTATTAAGTCTGTCATTTTTATCCAAGACAATATACTACATGGCTGGAAATATATCAACCTTAGTTCATTTGGCAATCAAAAATATATATAAATATATACATATACATTTTGCATGTAAAAATCAATTTCTATTTTCATAACCTATTGTTAACAAAGATCGCTTTCATCCATCTAGACTTTTTCAGGTCTGTTTACAAGAACACTAAAAACTATCTATAAAAATATATATAATTGTATAATTAGTATTGTTATTTCACATTATTTTGAATAAAGTGGAAAAAAGAACCAGATAAAGAAAAAAGAAAAATAAGAAAAAATGTATGTACGATGATGGAAACAAAATATACACTTAAATTACAACTGATTTAAAATGGTATTTAAAACCAACTGGTAGAATAAAATAAAATAAAATGCAATTAGTCATGTAAACAATGTGGCATTTTTCTAAGTTCCATTGCACTTTTAATTGAACAGTAGTAGTGTAGTCCAGGCTTCCTAAAAAATTTAGCTTTAATTGCCACATGAGTTCATGTTTCTCCAGAATATTCGGGATGTCTCCTTCAAGATCACCCATGTCTATGTGATCCAGGATATGGAACTTAAAACTGTGTGTCTTTTATGTAGAGAAAGGTGTTTGCTAGTGCATTATTTTTACATTCAGAGAGGATTTCTGACAGATGACATGAAATCCTACGCTTGAGTTTATTTACAGTCTTGCCCACATAGAATGCATCACATTCATTGCACTGTGCCCTGTAAATTACTTTTGTAGTGTTACAGTCACCCCCTGTACTGGTTTTAATGATTTTATTTAAATAAGGGCAATAGAAACTATCACCTTGCTGTATAAATATACAAAATGTACAATTAGTTTCACATCTTTTAGTGCTTCTCTCGTATGGTCTAGGTTTTAATTCAACAAAACTTCTAATGTCCCTGGCCTTCCTATAAACAAATGATGGGGCTTCACCTAAGATGTTAATCAGAAAAGGGTTTCCTGTGACAATGTCCCAGCTTTCTTCAATAATATTTTTGATACTGTGATAATCCAAAGTGTATGTCAGGATGTAGCTATTTTTGCATTTGTTATTCTCTGAGGAATTTCTTAACATTCTTCTACTGGGGAGGCTGAGTGAAGGTGCTTCAGTCCCTTTCAGTTCTATAATGGGTTCCAGGATGTTTTTTAACATCTGACTTTCATAGCCTCTCACTAGAAAATCATTCTCTAAGTTGTTCAGGTTTCTCAAAAATGGTTCCATCTCTGTGGTAATTCTAGCTAATCTGTAGCCTTGGGACTTCACTACATTATACTTGTTTTTTTGTAGGATGTAGACTTTTACTGTGGAGTAATAAGTTAACCCTCACTGGTTTTCTGAATAGATCAGTGGTGATTCTGTTATTATTGGTGTCCTTGGAAATCTGCATATCTAAGAAAGTGATTGAAGTACAGCTATGGGAAGAGGTAAACTTCAGGAAGGGGGTTGTTTGATTGAGGTAAGTGATAAAATCTCCAAGCTGTAAGGTGTCACCTTCCCACACAATAAAGATGTCATCAATAAAACGTAAATAGCATGTGATGTGCTGCATGTAGTCTGTGTTGTTTAACACAAAGTTTCCTCCCATTTGCCCAGGTCTGTTTAAGCTATGCTAGGAGCCATGGCAGCCCTGGGGAAAGGATTTGAATTTAACATGTGTACCAATAACACTTTGTTTTACAGCACAATAAACCACTCCCATGCCTGATAAAAAGTATATATATTTAGAAAGCTTGTGAGGAAATTATTACTCTATTTTTGTTTTACTTGGATTGCTTATCTGTGTACTTAATAACGTATTTTCGAATGGAAATAGACTGCCTGCCTCGCTTGGATTACTTTCGAATTAGTAATGCTGTACAATTAAATATTTTCTATTATTATTTTTTGTTTTGTTTTGTTTTGACTTAAGATGAGTTTAAGTTCACTACTTCTACTACTATTGTCTGATCTGATTAATATACAGTGATTAACTAGAGGTATATGGACTGAAAATCTTCCACACAGAGACGTTTCTTACACTGTCTTGAGTTAACATATTGCTAATATATGGTCTCAGCTTGTGTCACATACTGAATCAGTAGGATCGATTTTTCTGGGAAAGGAACAGAGGTACTGAAGAACATCCTTCAACTGTTTGACATGAAGTCGGAGCACATTGTAGCAAGAGTTGAAGACTGTATTTGGCAGTGACTGGAATTGTCTAGTAGCGGTGCTGGTGGGACAAAGCATTGCAAATTATGGTGTATGGGTGTGTCTGTGTATATGTGTGTGAGTGGGAGTGGACATGAGTGTGTTTATGATACTGTCTGAAATCCATTGACTGTAGGTCATGGTTTATTTAATGTTATTCAATAGTAAATACCCTAGAGGAGTTCATGATTGCATACAAGTATAATACTATTCTAGATGTATAATTACATTTTGTTTAATGTGTGCTCAGCTGTGATAGTCTATGCTGTTACCAGAGTTTTTCTATATGGTTTACGTTGTTTATTTAGGCTTGTCAAGGTAGTGAACTGATTCTTTATTGACATATTTCAGCCACAGCCCAGAACTTACAAAAAGTGTTGAACTAATACAAAAAAGTAAAACAGTTAAGGTAAAAACAAAGTACAAGGTTGACAGGTAAAAGTACATTAAAAATAAAGTATGTTAATTATATAAGGTTAACATTAGGATACAAACTATACATAGATAATAACAACATGTAGGCTAATATTAACTGCATATACGTGTAGATATATGTATGTATATACACTGTGTGTGTGTGTATGTATGTGGTGCAGTTAGTAAGCTGGGGTTGTTAGGTGAATTTGTACAATAGTGAGTTGGTTGTAAGACGCAGAGGATTAAGGGAGAGATGTTAATTAAGGAGGGTGTGAAGGTGAGAGGGTAAGTAAGGTGGAAGGGGTGTGTGATAGAATTAGAGAAACTTCAAATTTATGGTGGTAAAGTATGAGTTAATAAAAGAAACTTTGTAAGCTATATTTGCTATTAGGTGATGACTGAAGATTATGCAGGTGGCTGTTCTTCTTTGGTGGGTAATTAGTTGGTCTGTAAATGTATTGTGTTTGGGTGTATTATGGAGTTCGGTACTGAAGGATTCCAATACATTGGGAGTGGGGACGAAATAAACATGTTTGGTGTAGAGGAGTGATTTATTTAGTTTGAGTAGCACATGTATTTTTGTTAGTTTATAGAACAGATTTGGCATGGGGTATGTTAAATGGTCATATAGCTGCTGAGGGTGGTGGAGTCATGGTAAAATGTTTTATGAACAAGACTGAGTAGTAGTGTCTTTTTATAGGTTTTTATAGTAAGTACCTTACTAGCTGCCCTTGCTGGCCATTTTAAGCCTAGTAATTTTCTCTTTTGGTGCTTGAATTAACTAGTCCCATTTGGTGTTTGATTGGCCTTACCCATCCCATGGGCAATAATTATAAACTAACCTTAGAGAGAGTACCTGTGATCATACCTTTCTATAATTTGAGGGGATCCATGCATGGGATAAAGCATCCAGGAGCTGGCTGTGTCCATTAGTTGTACATGGGGAAGTCCTGGGATGAATTTTCTATTACCCAGCCATATGTCCAAGTTGTGCTTTTTGTTTCACGTGGATGAGAAGTGTGCTGCAGAGTCCCTCCAAACCATACTGTTAATGTAGCAGAAGAGGTTTAGGTCTGTAGACCAAGCCTTTCTCATGCCATCTTGCTTGCTGATGTGCAATAAATGCATCAGTATTGGGTCAGAGGATGCCTTGTATTCCAGATGCAGGTCACCTCTTAGCAGTCTTTAGGATAACAAGTATAGTGACAGGGCTTTGAGTCGGTCCACGTAGGACATATTGTTTAGGTCTTGAGTCCTTTTAGTAAGATAGCTCTGTTGGTTGTTGGTATTCCAGGTGTTGCATGTGTCTGGACAGATACATGCCAAAGGGGGCATTATACTCATTGATTGGCCTAATGAGGGCTGAGTAAAGGGGGGCACTGATATCTGTGGATCTAGAGACAGTCCCCTTGTTTATAAGCTGCACAATAGTGAAGGACTTTCTTATGACAGTGTACACATGTTAGATGAACGTTAAGTCACTGTCCACATAAGTTCCCAAATCCCAAACAACTGGTTCACATCTTAGGGGTGTATTGTCCTTGTGGTAGTTCCCTGGAGTAAATGACTTCCCAAAGGACACAATAATGCATTTTTTTGGAATTTAATTTCAGGCCATGATTTTGGCACCATTTGTTTGTTTGGGACAAACTGTCCTACATAATGGCCATGTAATTTGCGGATTCAGTGACTACTCCCAGCTTGCCTCACCAGCAAACTTAGTTAGCCAGATCCCTTTGGTATTAGCTATTACTTCAGAAAAGTAGATGCCAAATATGAGAGGTCCCAGCACAGAACCCTGGGGGACTTCAGTGGTGACTGGTCTCTTTATGGAGGTAACTTCCCGTATTTTGATCTCTTGTGTCCTGTCTGTGAGCCAGTTGGCAATCCATTGGGTGACAGAGGGGTTTAGTTTCCAGTTTATTTAACATTTCTACTATGTCTTGAGTGGGGGGGTATGTAAAACGCTTCGGCAAGGGCAAGGTCAAGGTCAAGGTCAAGGCTTATGGTGTGCACCATTTCACTTTCATTCACTGCTTTGGTGTCCTTTTCAAAAATGCCACCAGGTTAAGTATGTATGACCTAGCCTTGATGAGTCCAAACTGAGATGGGTCCAGTGTTTTGGAGGTTGCCTATGCTCTTATTGATTAGTTTCATGATAAATATTTCCACGGCTTTGCATATAAGGCTGATTAGACTTATAGGTCTGTAATTGACTACAGTCTGTGGTAGAGCTTCCCTTATGCAGGGGGGTGACTGTATCCATTCTCCATTTGCTTGGTACAAAACCTTAATTAGATCTTTTATGTTTATTCATAACAGTTTGATTCCCTTAGCCCTCACTTGCTTACTGTGTGACCTTGACATATCTCTTAACCAGACATTGCTCCAGAGATGAGCCTGAAAGAGGATTGTCTGTCAGTAGGTCTACCTGGTTAACAAATAGTTATTATTTGTAATGGAAAAGTCATATTAGACTGCAAAATATCATATTGGATACTGAACCCCCCCCCCAAACAAAAAAATATGTCCACACAGACTGTATGTTTAATTTGTTTGCATATTATGTTTTTTTAGCTCCAAACATAATTATGAGTTGCTGCAGGAGTACAGTAAATGGCTGAATGCAGTTTGTTGAAACTGCACTTGACTTAAAAATTCTGGTCAAATTGTAGTTGCACTATTACTTTAAGGAAGTATTGCCTGCCCCAAGATGCTATAACCTTGGAATAGATTTTATTTAATTGGATGTTACTCTCTTTATTTTTAACACTACTGACCACCAAAATCAGTTTTGATTATCAGTAGTTTTCCCAAACGTTGCTACAGTAACTTTTTGTGGACTGTGCCCTTTAGTAATGTATACTGAATGTTTAATATTCTTGTAAAGATGGTTATGCATTGGAGGAGTCTTTTCATATATGGACAAGAAGGGTACAAAAATTCTTCTTTTTTTTTATAATCTTGTCGTTGTGTGGCCTTCATCAGTTCTGTTTGGCAGCATTTTTTTAAGTTGGTTAGTCCTTACATTTTAGTGAATTGTGGTTGACACAGAATTGTTTAGAACACAATGTGTTCTAGTCTTATTGTGTTTGGATTGCTGTAACACTCTTTTCCTTGAGCTGGACACCCATGACCATAGTCATTTATGGGTAGTGTAGAAAATACTGGTAAATAGTTATTCACATACATCTCTGCTGCATTGGCTGTACTGGCCGCGTTTGCCCTTTAGTTCTCATTATTTTTTGTTTGACCTTGAGCCTGATGGCCATCAAGCCTTCCCCAGTTAGGCTTGATCCCAGTTGCTTCTTAGTTGTGGAGATCACCACTGGACCCATCAAGATGAGAGCTGTCCAGGATGGAGGGGGTATCATTCAGGACATAAGGGTTGCTTGTTTCCTCTCCAACATCTCACGATGAGAACATGTTTACATTAAGTCTTACCGCTTGCCCTGGTGGTGATGTGCATACCTGCATCACCACAGGGACTGCTAATACTCAGATATTTGAAAGTGCACTATCCGTTGCTTGGTCAGATGAGGGCTACCATCACCACCTTGGGTAGCTGCAACACGCATCCCTCCCAGTAATGGCACCTGCATTCTGTGCTGTTGGAACTCTGTCCTTACCACTAGAGCAACAGAAAAGCCAGCCATGGACCACCATACCATTATAATAGGATGAGCTAGCCATAACAACTCCTTTTTCATCCTCCCCTCCCTGGCTTTTCTATCTGTTGAGCCATTTTTCAAGTTCAGGTTATGTGGGATACAGTCAGGGCTTATCTTGCTTTACTTTAGAGGCGGGATATGTGGCCTTTAGATTTCAGTATAAGGTGTTAGTGTTACCGTACCTAGCCTTGTATGATGTTGATCTAGTTCTTACATAATGGAGTTGTTATCACCTTATCAGTCAACTTGTCCTTTATTCTTGACAGACGGGGGCTATTTTTAATTCCTCAGTTTCCAGCTTGAATGCACTTAGGCCAAAGTTCAGTCTGTATAAACTGTTACTATAGACTAGCTTCCGTAATATTATTCACATTTTGTCAACTGTTCAGGACAGCTGATTTGTATGTGTATGTTTATTTATTTGCTTGATTGCCTAGCCAGGTGGGTAGACTGGTCTAAGAGCATTTTTCATTCACGACCCAAGCTCAGAAGGTACATTCACTGAAAGCAAATACAAGCACAACATTAGCAGTGCAGTGCTATATGACACATAGAGAAAGGTAGACTGTCTGACTCAACAAAATTAATACAAACGATTTATCCATCAATTTATTTTTATTCATTTGTTTAAAATGTACACAAAGTTAAAGCCTAGGCTTCATAAATAAACTGTTATATTAGTGGGTAGTTTTAAGGAACCTTTCATGTATCATGAAGGTGAAATATGGCAATCAATGTTAAATGTTAAATGTACATGTTTCACAAAAATATAGTGCTTTTTTTCATTTTCTTACCTTAATGGCTGCTTTCTTTATTTTGCTGTTCTACAGAAATCCTGTACAAATTGTGAGTTGTTATAAATTTTCTGTAATCATTTCAGATAAAAGAATGCCTTTTAGTTAAAAAAACAAAATTCGTTGAGATTTTTAAATCCTGTAATCATAACCTGGATTCATTTGTTATGTATTGTTACTGTTTTAAAATAACTTTTTATTCTCCATCCCACTGTGCTCTTCAGTGTTTTGTAATTGTACACTGCACATTTTCTTCCATCTTGGTTTCTGTCCACTTGTATGGTTTACACAATTGTACACAGTTCTGTACATTGTAAGTGATATAGGTAAGTATTTAACCTAGTTTCTTCTTTGTTAGAGAGATGAATAAGTGAATCAACAGTTAATGACAGCATGAAATTCCGAAATGGAAACATTTTTTTTCCTCTTCAACACATTTCTGTTTTGATGGTATACTAACACTGTGTTAGATATTTATTTAATTTACCACTTGCTGCATCCCACCACCTAGGGGCATCTTTGTTTGTAGCTACCCCATTGTGACAGCCACACTATTTCTCCAAGACGGAGACCTTCATTAGCCCTCCACTGTTTGTCCAATCCGCTCCTGCTGTAAGGGTTATATTGTCACTACATAACTCGTGTCACGTGTTGTGTGCTCTTCAAGTGGTGGTGTGGTCTGTCATCTCTCAGGAAGTAGCACTCATTAGAAGACTGGGCACCTCTGATGTAATGCAGCTTTGGCATTGACCTAAAATCTGCAGAGGTGTACAAGAGACAGTACTTGTGGGTGTCAGCATCTCCCATTTTTTTCCTGTTCATTAGGAAATAAGATGCATATTAATTCTAGTGTCTGATTGTCACCTCTAGAAAGCATAAGCATTTGTATGATAACACGTACTATTACAGATGAATAGGTGCTAGGATGCAAAGCAGATGGTAGTGGTCAGGACCGCACTGACCTATATCTGGACCAGCTGTTACACATGGAATGGAGAGTAGTCACCGAGTGCTTGATCTTTTCCTGGAATGCCCACTGATAAAAAATAGTCTCCTGAACCCAAGTTGTAGCATCATATACAGATTCCACTGTTTTGCCACTGAGTGCTTGATCTTTTCCCACTGATAATAATTAGTCTCCTGAACCCAAGTTTCTAGCGTCATAGACAGATTCCACTGATGTTTTTTGTGTTTCACTGTTGCAGTCATCACATTTGGGTTATCCCTGCCAGGGCAGCTTTCAGCCGGCCTGAATACCAGAGACTTGGTATTTCTGCGTCGGTTGCTATCGCTTGAGGACTGATGTCAGTGGTATAAAAGAAGGCAGCCAACACCAGTACATCAGTCTTTCTAGCCATGGAGCCTGAAACAGAAGTAGTTTGCATGAGTGCCAGTAGGCTGCTACCTGACTTTTTGTTTCCGAATTGAAGTTGAAGTCTTCGAAAGCTAAGTACACCATTGGGGATCCTTTTTTCTTGCACTAACCAATCTCAGAAAAAGTTAATAATTGTCTCGCCTGTGGAAAGCAAATACCTCACCGGGACTTCCACTCTTACTGTGTCACTTGTTTAGGCCTAGACCATGATGTCCCTCATTGTCGCTTCTGTGCTTTATTTAACGCCAGAAGTATTCGTCATTGGGCCCTTATTGTAACCAGATATTTCCTTTACAGTCTTTGAATTCTGATATGGCTTTGGTAAGCCATCCGACAGCAGATCTTCCACAAATGCGTAAAGATAAAGAAAGAGACAGACCGCACAGGACCAAACCTTCCAATGATGCTTCCTTTAATCTGGTCATCAGTCCTCTGGAACTCAGTGAGGCACTTTCACAGCCCCTGATGCCCGCTTCAGTTAATTAGCAGGCTACTACCGAGAACTCTTCTTCGTCTAAGGATCTTGTGGTATTCTCTACCTTGGATGGGTCCGGAGCCACTCTGCAGGCACTGGCTTCCGATGAAGTCCTTCGCAACACTGAATTCCGACATAAACCGATGCCTTCTTTTATGACTACCGTTCTTTTGAAAACAACCAAGATGTCCTTCAGGATTAAGGCCTTTGCCAGGGGCTAAAGCAGCTAAACTACCAAACTGTGTGCCTGCTAACCCCCTCAGGCCCCCAGTTCTAGTTTCACAATGCTTAGTCTCTAGCAGAGGATCTCTTTTTTGATCGGATCCCAACCACCACCAGACAGGGCCTCCTCACCCACCTCCAGAGAAGAGGAGGACTAGAGAGCCCCCCTGCCAGTTTCTTCCCCAGATGGCTCCTCTGATGAATCAGATAAAGACAGCCCTCCACCCTTTTCTTTTTATCCTTATGAGATGAGGAGAGAGATCATTTCCTTCTGCTCTTTCAGCTAGGGCCTTGAACTGTCAATTCCACATGATCCAGTATCAAGAATTATATTTAGACCCAGTTAACTAAAATCTGTCCTCGGATGAACCATTAGATAAAAAATCTGTTCAGAAATGGTATAACACAACACAGGTCAGTAACTACCCTGAAATGCATGCGGCTATGATGCAGGCTTCCTTTCTTTCCAGCCATGACTGGCACAGTGATCAGAAGACATGCATGGTTAAAAGAAGAGCAGGCTTTGCAGATCATGGATCAAAGCTGCTAAGTTGCTGCCATGGACCCAAGAAAATGTTTGTTTGGCTCTCTCTCCTGCAATAAAGAGAATGGAAGAGAAGAAGAGAAGGCAAAAAACAGAGAAGATCTTTCAAATTGAGACCTCCAGGTTAAGCTCCAAGGTTTAGCAGGAAATTGGCCTCCCAGAATTCCAGACTTCTCTCCTCCTCCAGAGGCGGAGATAGGGCCAGAGGCAGAGAGGAGGAGGCCAGAGTGCCTACAGGGGGCAGGGGGGACGCCAGCACAACCAGCGACACCAGCACAGTACAGCCACACAGACAGCCACCACTACTTACTACAGGACACCAACAGTCAGTAGCAGCCAGCAGCTTCGGCACCAACTTTAGAACCAGAAGAGCTAGCCTTTTTCAGTAAACTGGCATTTGCATCACAGGAGACAAGTGGATTTTACAGACAATAGACCAAGGTTAGAGGTTTCAGGTTCATACTCCATACTCTTACCAAGGAATGCCAAGGAATGCCAAACCTACAAAATAACAAGCTAAAAAAAGAAAAAACTCTGTAACTAAGGTACCAGCTACCTAAGAGAGGTATAGGTGCTGGAAGGAGGAGAAGGAGGAAAAGACTCTACTCCAGGCCATTCCTGAAAGAAAGAAAAGAAACCACCTATTCTCTTAAATTTCTAATTCTACATACCTCATTGTCCCAAAATTCAAAATGCTGTGACCCTACAGCAGCTTCTTCCCATGTTGGGCAAGGAGTTGGCTGTATATCTCTAGAAGATAGAGGCATACCTGCACGTCCCCATACAATAAAAAATTTGCAGAGAGCAGCCTTTAGATTTCTTGCAGGATCAGAGCATTATCAATTTGCAGCATTGCTTATCTACTGCGCCCAGAGTGTTCACGAATTACTGGCATCAGTAATTGCTCATTGCAGGTTTGCTCATTGCAGGCTTCCTTACATTCAAACTACACGTTAAGCTACTGGAACAAAACAAACAAGCACACAATAAAACAAAAGATTTCTACTGCAAGCCAGAGTCTATCAACTCATGCATAAAAGTCAAAAGCTAAAATATAAACAAGGCTGGATCCCAGGGATCAAAAAGCATAACCTTTTGGATGCAGAAAAAATCAACTCAAATCCTAACAGCATTCCTAACAACTCAAAAACATCTTCTTAACAGCAAGCATTCAACTGCAAAACACCAGCTAACAGCAAGAAACATAACCTTGGTCCTGCATGCCTTGGCATCCTGCATATCCTTTGTAATTTTGCCAGGACATTATAAGGAATTTACAAGCACAGCCTAAAAACCCAAATATCCAGCTGGAAGCAATGCCTCAAATAACCTATCCACCATGTGGGCCTAGCTACAAAGGCACAAGGGCAGCACCAAACTCAAAAGGGCCAAACCTGCCCACAACTGCCAAAAACTCTTTCCAAGTTAGACAGCCACAACAGCTGCACCATGCCTCAAACTCCTGCTACTTACATGCACACACAAATATGCTAAGGGAATGTGCTCACCTACACTGCACTTACACATAAATCAACCAAAGTGTAACAATGTAAACTCAGACAGACAACATGACAACCACACATACACAAAACAAACAGAAGGCACACATTCGCACACTTTGCGGTTCTGTGCAATGGACCTCTGAATGTGTGCCTGCCCCTCAAACATATCAGTTACATACGGACCTCTCTCATGGCCGGAAAACATACTATTCAGCTACAGTAAGCAGAACTACCAGTGCCAGGACTAGAAAGAACATGCGACTACCATTTAAAACCAACAACCAGAAATGGGGAATGCCCAGAAATAGAGCTGCATCCTCCCCGATCATCCTGATAGCTCCAGACTGGCCAAGGCAACATTGGTACCCATTACTGAGGAGCATGTCTCGAACGGGAACAATTATGGCCTCTACACTGGTTTTTACTGTTAACACAGAAAATGGAAAGATATCACATTTTGAGTACTGCAAAAAGGAGAAAAATGTGTCACTGGTAAGCATAGCCAACATCCTGGATACTTGGGCAGGCTCTCTTCCACAACGGCTATTCTTCCATTCCAGATTCATGCATCAGCTATCAGCTTTCAAAGCAGACTTGATCCTCCCTCCAGTCTTCTCCTCTGCTCAGCTCAGGCAGTTTCAGAGAGGAAAAAAAATGTAAAACCCCCTAGCAAGCCACCATTGCCAGCATGGGACTTGAACTTTAGAAAAGAAAGTTGACACTCCCTCCTTTACCAGCAAGCAGCAAGCAGAGACACACAATACTTATCAAACTGCTTTTCCTGCTTAGCATCACTTCAAAGCAAGAAGGGTATCTGAGCAGGCACACAGGCATTAATGGCAGTCTTCCTTTCCTAATCTTCCATCAGAGGGAACTGAGAACAAATCCTACTTTATGCCTTCCTTAGGCCCAAGGGTCGAACCACACCCAAGAAACTGACTACCCATTCTCAGGCGCCTGCTCCCTTGCCTCAGTCTCAAATGCTTAAAATGGCAGAAGACCTTATTATGCTGATTAGGGGAAGCCAAACTACTCCCTTAAAAAGGAAAATAGATCTGTCTCCAGTAGTTTTGTCTGAATAAGAGTCAGATGAATCCGATGCATCTGACTATGAAAACATGCAGCCCCTCTTCACATATGAGGATTCTGATGCAGAGGAATCCATTCCTTCAGCCTTTCCCCCAGAGGAATTTTCCTTTGGGGAAACCTTGCATACCTTAAGGGAGCACTTCCAATGGCAGAGTCAAGACTACCCTTGGTCAAAAAAGAGACTCCGAGAGTTCCTGGATCTTCCACAACAAAGACCCTTAGCCATCCCCCCAGTCCTAGATGTGGTGGATGATGTTTTCCTTGAATCCAGCTTGACTCAAGACACCCTCCCTCCTGCTCCCAGAAAACCAGACAAGTATTACAGAGTCCCTGACTCACACAAATATCTTTTTTTTAAAATCCAACAGCTGATCATGAGGTCATTTCTCAAGGGCCAAAAGAGATTAAAGCAACCTCTGCTGAGAATCCAACCCCCACAGACAGGGATTCCTGAGCACTAGACAGATGGGGTAAAAAAGTATACACCTCAGCTACTCTTGCTATCAGGGCACTAAATTGTCAGTTCCATATGCTTAAATATCAACAACATACCTTGGAACTCCTAAAACAAACAATGTCCTCATTTCCTGAATGGGCAGAATCTAAAGATTTATAAGACTTAACGCGTTCTGCAAGTCAAGTGACTGAACACATTTTGCACTGTGGTTTTGATGCCCTAGAAGCTTCTTGCAGGGCAGCAGTCACTGGATTTGTCATTAGAAGACATGCATGGCTTAAGGAACACCCACTGCCAGACCATGTCAGATCAAAATTGTTGGATGCACCCTTGCGCAAAGATAACTTATTTAGCACTAAAGCAGAAGAGGTCTTAAAAAAGATGGAAGAAAAAGCAAAATCTATGCAGAGAGTTAAAGATTTATTACAGGTCTAGCTCCCTAGGTTCAGCAGGCATTTTCCCTCCAAGCACTGGTCCTTTCCTGCTCCGAGTAAACAGGGTCAGCCTAGGCCCCATGAAAAAAGACCCCCCCCTCCAGACAGCAGCCCCGGGTTGTTGCAGAGATCTAAGCAGTGGACTACCTCCACTTCAAAACCAGGGAGTTCTAAGCCACCCCCTTATGGTAAGAACTCACAATGACTCACCTCCTCCAGTCCTCCCCTCTGCCCACCTTCACATACCCCTAAGAGGAAAACCCTCCTTTCACTCAAGCACTGGGGCCACCATTACCAAGGGCCAATGGGTTCTGAACATTGTCTCTCAGGGGTACAAATTCTCCTTCCACACCCTTTCAACCCCAGAAGAGTTCCCAGATGTACCACCAAATCTGTGGGCAGAGGCTCAAAAGCAAATCCATTCCCTGCTCTTCTTGGGAGCAGTAAAGCAAGTTTCTGCACAGCAGATAGGCCAAGGCTTCTACTCCAGACTTTTTCTGCTGCCCAGGAAAGAGAGCCCCTGGCACCCCATTCTCGATCTATCCATCATAAACACCTTCCTAGTGATCCCAAAATTCAAAATGCTCATCCTCCAGCAACTGCTACCCATGCTCTCCAAGGACGCTTGGCTAGCAACCCTGGACCTAAAAGAGGCTTACCACCACATTCCTATAAGGAAGTCTTGCAGAAAATATCTCCACATCAGGGCAGGATTTCAACACTTTCAGTTCTCTGTGCTTCCCTTTGGCTTATCTACTGCTCCCAGAGTTTTCACAAAGTGCCTGGCTCCAGCCGTTGCCATTTGCAGACAAGGAAATATTCAAATTTACCCCTACTTAGACAACTGCCTCATTTAGGCAGATAGCCAGCAAAAGTTGCTCAAAGACCTGGCCTTTGTAAAACACCTAATAACCTCCCTGGGGTACACAATCACCTAAAAGAAATCCAAACAGATACCCGCCCAAAGGATAATCTTCCTGGGAGCAAGTCTGGACACAGCATCCCAGATGGCATACCTTACACCAGAGAAACAAATTTTCCTGTCAGCTAACTTTCCCAACTGGCCACCAGGCCCCAGCTTTCTGCAAGGAAAATCCTGCAAGCCCTGGGGTTCATGGCATCTTGCATTGTCCTCATTCCATATGCCAGACTGCATATGAGGAAACTTCAGTGGTACCTAAAGAGCCTTTGGTGTCAACACTCTCAAGATCTGGAAACTCTTCTACCTATTATTCCTTGCCTGAGGAAGGAATTTCTTTGGTGGGCAACAGCCTGCTCCCACAACGAGGGACTGCCCTTCTCCCCATGCCCCGCTGCCCAGACCCTCACCACAGACGCATCTAACTACGCTTGGTGTGCACACCTGGACGGCAGGTGCATACAGGGCCAATGGAACCCACAGCAAATCTCCCTGCACATCAGTCTAAAAGAGATGATGGCTGTCCAGCAGGCCTTGATAGCTTTCAAACCCCTTCTCTATCCAGGGTTCTCTTGATCAAAACAGAAAACACCACTGTGATGTGGTACATCAACAAGCAGGGAGAGACTCATTCCTCCTACCCACTGTGCAGGCTGGCCATGACCCTTTGGCTGACAGCCTCAACCATGCAAATGCACCTGATAGCACAATACCTACCAGGCTCTCATAACTCCCTGGCAGACCAATTAAGCAGAAAGCTTTTGGACCCACACAAGTGGCAGCTCAACAGAAGTACCTTCTTCCTAATAACTCAGAAATGGGGAACCCCGGAGGTCGACCTCTTTGCCTCTCACACCAACCATCAGCTCAGCAAATTCTGTACCAGGGAGCATCACTGTATGGCTTGGAAAGTGGATGCCCTGTCCTTTCCCTGGGTAAACCTCTCGGCTTATGCCTTTCCTCCCTTACCTCTCATCCCCAGGGTACTGCTCAAACTAAGGTAGGAAAAACCAAGGACCATTCTCATAGATCCAGAATGGCCCAGACAGCACTGGTACCCCTTGCTGTGCAGCTTGTCCCCATTGCCTCCATGAAATCTTCTTCAGATTCCAAACCTCCTAACTCAGAGGGAAGGGGGATTCATGCACCCTCAATTGCAGACACTCAGTTTGGCAGCTTGACTTATTCCCTAACCCCTGACCAATCTGCCACCCTCTGTAAACAGGTTCTGGATGTTATCCAAGAGGTCAGATGCCCTAGCACCAGAAAGACTTATGCAGATAAATGGAAAAGGTTCTGCACCTGGATCCAGGCTAAGGGGGCCAATACGGCACAGCCTTCCATTCCTCTCATCCTGGATTATTTGGCTGACCTACTACACACTGGTCTGTCTTTCTCCTCTATAAAAATTCGTGGCTCTGCTATTTCTGCTCATTTCCCCAATGAACAGCCTCTTTTCTCACACTCTCTGATTAAACAGTTCCTCAGAGGGGCTAGCAACTTGAGGCCCCTCAGAAAGGCACCAACACTGGCTTGGGACCTTAACTTTGTCTTGGAAAAGCTCACCCTGCCTCCTTTCGAACCAGCTTCTTCTACAGAGCTAAAAATGTTCATTGTGTTTCACTGTTGCAGTCATTCCAATTGGGTTATCCTGCTGGCAGGCCACCCGCAGTCGGCCTGAGTTACAAAGTCTAGGTCCGGCGTCGGTTGCTGTTGCCTCTTCCCTGACGTCAGTGCGCCAGGGGTATATAAGATGCAGCCGACACCATTTTCTTCAGTCTTTCTTGCCGCTCGGTGCCCGAAGCAAAAGCAGTTCACAAGTGCCGGTCGGCCGACTCCTGAAGTTTTCAAATTTGAGTTTCAGATCCGAAGTCTTCATTAAAGCTAAGTACCCCATTGGGGAAACATTTTTCTTGCTCCAGACCGATGTCAGAAAAAGTTAATAACTGTATTTCTTGTGGGAAGCAAATACCTCATAAGGATTTTCATTCTTATTGTATTCCTTGCCTAGGCCCTGACCATAATGTTGCTAGTTGTTGGTTTTGTGCTAGATTTAACTAACGCACTATTAAGCATCAGTACAATTTTGCATTTCATTACTTTGGCAGAAGATTTAATTATATAATGCCGTCAGATCAACTGACTACCGGAATTTACAAAAAACGAAAAGAAAAAGAAAAGGACAGGCATCCAAGATCCAAAACCGACGAGGCTTCTTCTAGGCTTGTCGCTGGTTCGCCGGTTCTCAGTGAGGCACTTTCGCAGCCCCTGATGCCCACTACCTCAGAGCCACAGGCCGCTTCCAACTCCCACGTGGAGCTGACTGGGCCTCTGGAAACTCAAGGTATTGGACACTCGGAAACTATTCCCTCAGATGGGTCCGGAGCCACTGAGCAGGCATCAGCTTCTGAGGGTGTTTTCAGGCCTACACAGTTATATGTGAAACCTACTTCAGCTACAAATACAAAGACTAAAGCAGCTCTAAAGACAAAGAAACAAGTACAGCATTCACCTGGACAGGCCTCCATGCCTAAAAAACAGATGCTTAAAATGGCCGAAGACCTTATTACTTTGATCAGGGGTTCCCATCCCCCTCCTGAAAAGAGGCCTAGGCAAGAGTTAGAATATGAATCTTCAGACCAGGTTTCCATTTCCTCTGATTCCTCCTCTGAACAGGATTACTCCATTCCTCCCTATGAGGATTCTGATGCTGAAGAATCTATCCCTTCAGCCTCTCCTCCTGAGGATTATTCTTTTGGGGAAACACTGCATACTATGAGGGAGCATTTCCACTGGGAGAGTCAAGATTACTCAGAATCCAAGAAAAGGCTCAGAGATTTCCTTTTATTGCCCCAGCACAGGCCCCTTGCTATCCCACCTGTTTTAGACATTGTAGATGAAGTATTTACAGAGTCCAGTTTTTCTCCAGACTCTTTACCACCAGCCCCTGTTAAGCCAAACAGATACTACAGGGTTCCTGATTCACATACATTTCTCTATAAAAACCCTGCAGCTGACCCAGAAACCATCTCTCAGGGTCCCAAAGGGGTCAAGGCTTCTACTGCAAAAAACCCTATTCCCTCTGATAGGGATACTAGGGCCCTAGACAGATGGGGCAAAAAGATTTATACCTCTGCTACCTTAGCTGTAAGAGCTTTAAATTGCCAATTTCATATGCTTAAGTATCAGCAATATCTTATATCCTTGGTTAGACAGAAAATGCCAGCAAATGTAGAATGTGCAGACAATAAAGAAATGCAGGATTTATTGCATGCAGCTGAACAAGTTGGAAAGCATACTTTGCAATGTGGGTTTGATTTTCTTGAGGCCTCCTGCAGGGCCGCTGTTACAGGTTCTGTCATTAGGAGACATGCTTGATTAAAAGAACAAAATTTGCCAGATCATGTTAAAGCAAAACTATTAGACGCTCCTTTACAGCATGATACTTTGTTTGGTGCTAAAGCAGAAGAGGTGTTGAAGAAAATGGAGGACAAGGCTAACTCTATGCAAACAGTCAAGGATTTCTTGCAGGTACAGCCTCCCAGATTTAACAGGAACTGGCCTACAAAAATTTGGTCCTTTCCAGTGACAGATAGACCACAAAGGGGCAGATTCAGATGCCCTAGAGGCAGATCACAGCCCCAAGGCTCATACAGGCCTAAACAATGGGGTGCTTCTACCTCCAAGAGTGGAGAGGAAAAATCACAGCCATACAGGAAACAAGTCTCAATGACTTTCCACTTCCGGCACCAAGCACTTATCTTTTGGCAGCCCCTTTGGGAGGAAAGCTAGCACTTTTTCCACAAAATTGGCACATGATCACGCAGGACAAATGGGTTCTAAATATAGTTTCACAAGGCTACAGGTTCCACTTTCACACCCTGCCAAGGCAAAACAGTATGCCAGACCTGCCACGCAATCAATGGGCAGAGGCACAAAAACAAGTTTCATCCCTCATGGACATGAGGGCCATTCAACAAGTACCAGAACAAGAGCAGGGTCACGGATTCTATTCAAGATTGTTCTTAGTACCCAGAAAGGACAAAGCCTGGAGACCAATACTGGACCTATCTATTCTAAACACATATCTGGATATTCTAAAATTCAAAATGTTAACCCTACAGCAGCTTCTGCCCATGCTGGGCAAGAAGGCCTGGCTTGTGACTTTAGATCTAAAAGAGGCATACCTGCATGTCCCAATCAGACAAACATGCAGAAGATACCTCAGATTCAAAGCTGGCTCAGTACACTACCAATTCTCTGCACTGCTCTTTGGCTTATCTACTGCGCCCAGGGTCTTCACAAAGTGCCTGGCACCAGTAATTGCATTTTGCAGACAAAGAGGAATACAAATATATCCTTACTTGGATGACTGCCTTATTCAAGCGGAGAACAAGGACATTCTACTACAGCATCTGGCGTTTGTAAAAAGGTTACTTACAAGTCTAGGGTACACAGTAAACGAGAAGAAATCAAAACTCATACCCTCTCAAGAGATAATATTCCTGGGTGCAAGCTTAAGTACAACTGGCCAGATGGCTTATCTCACGCCAGACAAACACAGACAACTGACTACTTAACTGGCAACAAAGACCCAGTTATCTACAAGAAAAATTCTGCAGGCCTTGGGTTTCATGGAATCCTGCATTCTGTTAATTCCATATGCAAGACTGCATATGAGGAAACTTCAATGGTATCTAAAAAGTGTTTGGACTCAACATTGCTACAGCCTGGAAACAATAATTACCCTCATTCCCTGCCTGCAACAGGAGTTTCGATGGTGGGCCAAAGCCTGTCACCACAACACGGGACAGCCATTCACCTTACCCACAGCCAGGCAGACATTGACAACAGATGCATCAGATTATGCCTGGGGGGGCCCATATGGCAGGAAGATGTATTCAGGACACATGGTCCGCAAGTCAAATGCATCTACAAATCAATCAAAAGAGATGCTAGCTGTTCAGAATGCCCTAACAGCCTTCAAGGACCAACTTCATCCAGGACAACTACTAATAAAGACGGACAATACTACAGTCATGTGGTACATAAACAAGCAGGGAGGCACACATTCCTACCCCCTCTGCAGGCTAGCCATGAACCTGTGGGAAACAGCATTGACTTACCAAGTACATCTGCAAGCTCAATTCCTGCCAGGAAGGAAAAATACTCTGGCAGACGAACTAAGCAGAAATCTAATGGATCCCCACGAGTGGAAATTGGATCCACAAGTCTTTAGCATGCTAACAAAGACCTGGGGATGCCCGGACATAGATCTATGTGCCTCTCCTCACAACTACCAACTACAAAGATTCTGCACAAGGACTTATCACAAGAAAGCATGGAAAGTGGATGCTCTATCTTTCAGCTGGAAAAATCTAACAGTATATGCCTTTCCTCCTCTGCCTCTCCTCCCCAAGGTACTCCTCAAGGTCAGACAAGCGAAACCAAAAATGATACTGATTGCCCCAGACTGGCCCCACCAGCACTGGTACCCAATCCTAAAGAGCTTGTCTCACAGCCCAGCTTGGACGTTACCTCATATTCCTCACTTATTGACCCAACAAGACAGCCAGATACTGCACAGCCAACTCAAAACATTACATCTGGCGGCATGGCAGATAATATAGCCTCTCAAGACACACCTCTTTCTAAAGCAGTAATGGATGTTATTTTGGAGGCCAGGAGACCTAGCACCAGAAAATCTTATGCAGACAAATGGAAGAGATTCTGTGCTTGGAACCAAGCACAAGGCATTGACACAGTTGTTCCAAATATTCCTCAGATTTTACAATACTTAACTGAGATGCTGGATAAATGCCTTTCCTTTTCATCAATTAAAATTCATGCCTCTGCCATTTCATCTCATTACAATACAGAACCACCTATTTTTTCTCATCCGTTATTGAGGCAGTACCTCAGAGGGGCCAAAAATATAAAACCTCCAAGGAGAGCACCAATACCTGCATGGGACCTCAACTATGTCTTGGAAAAACTCACACTGCCTCCATTTGAACCAGCCTCTGCAGCTGACATAAAATTCTTATCCTGGAAAACAGCTCTGCTCCTAGCAATAACCTCCGCTAGAAGAGTCTCAGAGTTACAGGCACTCATGGCTATGGAACCTTTTATCATTTTCCATCCTGACAGGGTTTCGCTAAGGACAAACCCTACATTTATGCCTAAGGTAGTGTCCAGTGTGGCCCTTAACCAAACAGTTCATTTGCCTACTTTTTATCCAAACCCACAGAATAAGGGTGAGAAAATTCTGCATTCTTTGGACATTCACAGACAGCTACGCTTCTACTTGGACAGAACTAAAGCTTTCAGAAAGACTGATCAACTTCTAGTGGCATATGCTGCAGCATCACAAGGAAAGCCTATCTCAAAACAGACTATTTCAAAGTGGATAGGCCATTGCATTCGTTTCTGCTATTCACAGCATGGCAAATCAGTGCCTAAGGGCATTAGGCCACATTCAACCAGAGCAGCAGCCACTTCATCAGCCTTCCTCAGAGGAGTACCAACCAAAGACATCTTAGAGGCTGCAACTTGGAGTTCAGTGCATACCTTTACAAAGCACTATCACCTACCTATCTACTCTAAATCCAGGGCAGGCTTTGCCACTGCAGTTCTGCAGGGCCTTATAGCCTCACCTAATCCTATTTAGCTCCAGCCTCCCAACCTTAGCTTTGGGATCCAACCCAGTTGTAATGACTGCAACAGTGAAACACAATGAACATAGTACAGTTGTGTACCTACCATAAATGTAGATGTTCGAGTGTATTCACTGTTGCAGTCCAGGTTACCCTCCCACCATCCCCCTTTCTTCCTTGCTGGGACCTAACTGTACTTTCCTACTCTATACAACCTATGTGGTGTATTTGCTTGTAGATGAAGAAAAAATTGTTTTTTCTGCATGCATGCTTATTGGCATAATTTAGCCTACCATTTTTGGGGCACCTGACATCTGGGGCAAGAAAAACTGAAGAAAATGGTGTTGGCTGCATCTTATATACCCCTGGTGCACTGACGTCAGGGAAGAGGCGACAGCAACTGACGCCGGACCTAGACTTTGGAACTCAGGCCGACTGCAGGTGGCCTGCCAGCAGGATAACCCAATTGTAATGACTGCAACAGTGAATACACTCAAACATCTACATTTATGGTAGGTACACAACTGTACTTTTCTCTCCTGGAAGACAGCCTTCCTCCTGGCCATCACTTCAGCCAGAAGAGTCTCTGAGCTGCAAGCAGTCATGGCTGTGAAACCCTTCATCATCTTCCATGCAGACAGGGTATCCCTTAGAACTAACCCATCCTTCATGCTCAAGGTGGTGTCCAGTGTGTTTCTCAGCCAGTACATTAATTTGGCCACCTTCTTTCCTAACCCCCAAAACAAGGGGGAAAGGATTCTGCACTCTGTAGATGTGCACAGACAGCTCAGATACTATCTGGACAGGACTAAACTCTTCAGAAAGTCTGATCAATTGCTGGTTAGTTTTGCTTTAGGGGCAGAAGGCAAAGCCATCTTCAAGCAAACCATTTCCAAATGGATAGCACACTGCATCCATTTTTGCTACAAACAGCATGGCAAGCCTCCCCTCAAGGGGTCCCCATCTTGGACATCCTGGAGGCTGCCACCTTGACATCTGTTCACACTTTTACCAAGCATTACCACCTGCCTCTCTTCTCCAAATCCAGGGCAGGGTTTGCCTCTACAGTCTTGCAGGGTGTCCTAACCAGCCCCTAGCTTCCTTGACTGCCTCCACTCTTTTCCGCAGCTTTGGGAATCTACCCAAATGTGATGACTGCAGCAGTGAAACATGAAGAACATAGTACAGTTGTGTACACTTACCATAAATTTAGATGTTCGAGTGTCTTCACTGTTGCAATCTTGATTTCCCTCCCTCCACCCCCCTTGTTTCTTTTTTGTTACCTTTCTTCCTTGTTGTTCTCCTTTCTTTACAAGGGACATATTGGTATTTATTTTCCACTGGTGGGGTTCTTCCACCAGAACCTGGCCTCCTACTTTGGTGGCTCCTGGCAGGTTAGGGCAAGAAAAACTGATGCAATGGCGTCAGCTGCCTTCCTTTATACCACTGACGACCTGACGTCAGTCCTCAAGTGACCGCAACCGACGCAGAAATACTAAGTCTCTGGTATTCAGGCTGGCCGAGGGCTACCCTGGCAAAGATAACCCAAGTGTGATGACTGCAACAGTGAAGACACTCGAACAACTACATTTATGGTAAGTATACACAACTGTACATTTTGCCAGAAGACCAACACTGTAGTGTTCTTTTTAAAGTCCTTTGTACTAAGGTCATTGCTATATAATTTTAATACATCGATGGGTGTTTTATGTACATGTACAAGTTATAATAATGTATCCATTGATCTTTGGACTGTTACAGCATTGTTGTAGTTAGGTTTCTGTTCATACATTAAAAAGTGTACATTATTATTGTTTTTTGTATGAGAAATAACCTGTTGGACATTGTTTCTTCATACAGATTTAGACTGCAGTTGTTTGTCACTGAAGATGATAAATATGGCTTGTTTGTGTGTACAAATAGCCCCACAGCTCTCTTCTTCCTTGTCCAAGATTCAAAGCCAACTATAATAAAGGCAAGGGATGATAATCTGGGACAAATTTTAAATATCACTATAATTCGCTTAGAAGGTTAATAGAATAAATTTGCATCAACATGCACATTCTTGAGAATAAGAAATATGGAACGCTAATGTTTGTCATCATTGACTGCAATCCTCAGTGAGTTACCAAAAAATAAAATATTTTAGAGGTGAAAAGACAAAAGTAGAGGGTAAAATCAGAGGTAGTTGAGAGGTTTGATAGCCCTAAAGTTTCATGCACTGTGTTTTTATTTAGGCCTTTACATTACTTTGATAACTATGAGCATGGTAAGAGACTTTACAGAATGACAAATATGAGCACTATAAGACAGTGTAAAGGAAAAAGGGACAAAATGGAGAGTACTTAAAACATCAGTAAAGATGACAAATCAAATACATTGAACTGGAATGTAAATTGCCTAGTCAGTGAGCAAAAGCTAAGAAGGTGTTGGCATACATAGAAAAGAGTGGCATGCCGATGGCAATGTTGCCAGAGTCTCATCCGGGTACAGTGGAGCATGGAAAATTAAATGAGTAGGAGGGCTCTATTGCACATATGAGGAAGAGAGAGGTCTGTCTGTGCATAGAAGAGGAGAGAAGAGGGCAAGATAGTCAGGGGAAATGTGTTTATGTACATACTCCCAAAGGTTAACATATCGAGAACTGAAAGAAATAATGTGAAAAGTAATTGCTTTCTTCAATGGATGATAGCAATAGATAGAGACTGGAACCTAAAGTGTAAAAAGGATGATGTAAGTTAGAGGAGTGGGGCATAGAAGATATACGATTAGAAGAGAAGCAGGGCATAGAAGATATACGATTAGAAGAGAAGCAAAGTACTTGGGAAGGTACACTAAAATGTTGGCCTAGTGGAAGTAGTAGGCTTAGAAAATATTCTGAAATGGTATATGCAGTATGATTGGAAAAACAAAAATTGGGGCAGCTTGGATAGTTTTTATGTCTCAACCAAACACTCCCAAGTAGTTGGAAAGTTAGACACACATTGTACTTTAAATATGCTTGCACCTGTATTTTGCTGCCACCTGCCTAAGATATTGTTCCTTACAGTGTTTCTTGTCAGAGAACCCTGCTACTTAAATGTTACTTAAATGTTAGTTTGCAGGCTTGCTCTAACAGAGTTGAAAATACAAAGTCTTTTCTTGCATCTAGATTATATCTGCAGTATGCAGGCCCTGGGTTGCTATTTTGTTGAAATTTCACCTGGTTGGATATGTTAGAAAGCAATTTTCTTCCTTGTTTCAGCCCTTAACCTTCTTCCTGACTTCATAACTGAAGTCTCCTCTCCCTTCTACCAGGTAGTGTATATTAAGATAAGGCAACAACTTTTGATGCAGTTCTTGACTTTTATAACATAAGCATGCATATTAATATCTTGAGCCACTGCCCATAGTTCATTATGACCCCTTTTTCCATTAAATATAGCTTGTTATGCCAGAGGCAACTACTATTTCATTATGTCTCTTGGCATCAGTCTGTTAAAGAATAAGGTTTACAAGCCCAGATCACTCATATTTACCTAGGAACCATATATACTTCCCCCAAAAAAAGAGTTCTGTTAGTCCTGTATCTTGTCATATAAATCTAATTATTTTTATGCCTAACGTCTTGCACATGCATGTTTAGCTTCTTCCTTTTTAACTAGCTAATCATATCAAGTTTCCTGAACTTATTCTTAGGGCTGATTACTTTTAAAGCTGAGAATGACCTTCTTATGTCTGTGGTGGTTTGCTGTTTTTATTCATTCCTTTCAGTTTTTACATACCTACTTTGTTCCATATGGTATCCATTTGTGCATTCTGTCATCTGACCCTCTTAACCTGTCTAATTTCAGATGTTCTTCGTGTTTCACTGTTGCAGTCATCACATTTGGGTTATCTGCTTGCAGTAGCCCTCAGTCGGCCAGATTAACAAAGTCTTGGGTCCTGCGTTGGTTGCTCTCCCTTCTTCCATGACGTCAGGTTGTCAGGGGTATAAAACATGCAGCCAACACCATTACATCAGTCTTTCTTGCCGTGCGGTGCCCGAAGCAGAAGCAGTTCGCAAGTGCCGGTCGGCCGACTCAAGTCTTCAACTAAAGCTAAGTACCCCGTTAGGGAAACTTTTTCTTGCTCCTTACCGATGTTAGTAAAAGTTAATAATTGCATTTCTTGTGGAAAGCAAACACCTCACAAAGATTTTCATTCGTACTGTATTCCTTGCCTAGGCCTTGACCACGACGTACCTTGCTCTCGGTTTTGTGCCTTATTTAATCAATGCACTATCCGTCGTCGGTATATTTTTGCCTCTAAATATTTCGGTTCTTGGTTCAATTATCCAGAAATTTCGTCAGTAAGTCATCCGACTACCAGGATTCCGAAAAAGTGCAAAGATAAAGAGAGCGACAGGCCGCTTAGGTCCAAAACTGCCGAAGACTCTTCTCCTAAGCCAGTCGCCCGTTCTCCAGTACTCAGTGGGTTGCTTTCGCAACCCCTAATACCTGCTACTTTTGACTCGCAGGTCTCTACTGAGACCCATTCGGAGTCTGGTATGCCGCGAGATGCTTCAACTGTGGAACCTGCGGATGTCTCTACCTTGGATGGGTCCAGAACCGCCGTGCAAGCACCGGCTTCTGAGGGTGTATTCAGGCCTGCGGACTTGCATATTAAACCGATGCCTCCTTCTTCTTTAAGGCCTAAACTTCAAACCTTGCCTAGAAAACCGACGCCCAGGCCACATGCTTAGGCCTCTATGCCTAAAAAACAAATGATAAGAATGGCTGAAGACCTTATAACTTTAATCAGGGGAAGCCAACCTTCCTCTTCTAAGAGACCTAGGACTGAATTTGTTTATGAATCTTCTGACCAGGATTCTGATTTTTCTGATTCTTCTGATAGTCTGGATTTACCCTTTTCTACTTATGAGGATTCTGATGCAGAGGACACTATTCCCTCTCCTTCTCCTCCAGAGGATTTTTCTTTTAGTGAAACCTTGCACACTCTAAGGGAGCATTTCCACTGGGAAAGCCAGGATTTCTCTGATTCAAAAAAGAGGCTTAGGGACTTCTTACTCCTGCCTCAACATAGGCCTTTAGCTATTCCTCCTGTACTAGACATTGTTGATGATGCCTATTCGGAATCTAGTTTGGCCCCTGATTCTTTGCCTCCAGCTGCCAGAAAACCTGACAGATATTACAGGGTTCCTGATAATCACAAGTTCCTTTTTAAAAATCCTATTGCAGATCCAGAGACCATTTCACAGGGACCCAAGAGCATTAAGGCTTCTACTGCCAAAAATCCTATCCCTTCTGATAGAGATTCTAGGGCGCTGGATAGATGGGGTAAGAAGGTTTGCACTTCTGCAACTTTGGCCATTAGAGCCTTAAACTGTCAGTTTCATATGTTAAAGTACCAGCAGCATATTATTGGATTGCTTAAACAGAAAATTATGTTGATTCCTGACTGTGCTGAAAATAAGGATTTACAGGATTTGATGCATTCTGCTGAACAGGTTGGAAAACATACTTTGCAATGTGGGTTTGATTCTTTAGAGGCCTTTCGCATGGCTACTGTCACTGGGTCTGTACTCAGAAGGCATGCTTGGCTTAAGGAGCAATCTTTGCCTGATCATGTTAAAGCTAAACTGTTGGATGCTTCCTTAAATCAGGACCACCTGTTTGGCAATAAAGCTGAGGAAGTTCTTAAAAAGATGGAAGATAAAGCTAAATCTATGCAAACTGTTAAAGATTTCTTACAAGTTCAGCCTCCAAGATTTAGTAGGCATTGGCTCTCTAAGAATTGGTCCTTTCCTGCCTCTTCCAGGCCTTTGCATTCCAAACCCAGAACCAGCAGAAACCCCAGGATGTTCATCGTGCATACAGCTGCAGTCATTACAGATGGGTTATCCTGCCGTCAGGCAGGTCCTCGGTCGGCTGAATTCCAAAGTCTAGGTATGACGTCAGTTGTCGTCACTTCTTCCCTGACATCAGTGCGGCAGGGGTATAAAAGAGGCAGCCGACGCCATTTTCTACAGTCTTTCTTGCCTCGCTGTGCCCGAAGCCGAAGCAGTTCGCAAGTGCCGGTCGGCCAGCTCCTGAGATTTACGAAAGTATTTCAGCCGAAGTCTTCTTTAAAGCTAAGTACCCCGCTGGGGAAACTTTTCTTGCCTCAGACCGATGTCAGACAAAGTTAATAATTGCATTTCTTGTGGGAAGCAAATACCGCATATGGATTTCCACTCTTTCTGTATACCTTGCTTAGGGCCAGACCACGACGTCTCGGCCTGCCGTTTTTTGTGCTAGGTTCAACAAGCGCACTGTTAAGCGCCGAGTGGAATTCGCCCTTCATTATTTTGGCAAAAAATGTAATTATATCATGTCGTCGGATACACCGACACCAGTTTTAAGCAAAAGACGTAAAGACAAGGACCGACATCCGAGGTCTGCACCGAGTACTGAGACCACGCTTAGGCTGACTACCGGTTCTCCGGTTCTCAGCGAGGCGCCTATGCAGCCCCTGACTACTGATGAAACTATTTTACCGGTGACTTCAGTACCCGAGGTCGCAGGCTCCTCTGTCTCCTTTCCCACTGCAGAAACCGACGCCACTCTTGGCGGGGAAACTGAAAATTTAGTGAGGCTTGCCATTTCTGAAGGCGTCTTCAGGCCTACCACCTTCTCTATTAAATCCTTCACTAAATCTAAAGCTGCCATGAAAACTAAAAAACAGGGTCCTCAGACCTCCTCTCAAGGCCCCATGCCTAAAAAGCAGATGCTTAAAATGGCTGAGGATTTGATAACTCTCATCAGGGGTTCTCAACCCCCCTCTGACAAAAGACCCAGATTGGAGGAAGACTACCCTTCCTCAGACCAGGCTTCTATTACCTCAGACCATTCTGAGGACCAGGATTATGCCTATTCCCCTTTTGAAGACTCTGATGCTGAGGAGTCTATTCCCTCGGCCCCCCCCCCCCTGAGGACTACTCTTTTGGGAAAACCCTGCATACATCGAGGGAGCACTTCCACTGGGAAGGCTAAGATTACTCAGATTCCAAGAAAAGGCTCAGGGAATTTCTACTGCTCCCCCAGCATAGGCCCCTGGCTATCCCTCCTGTTTTAGATATTTTGGATGATGTGTACGCAGAAGCCAGTCTTAATCCAGATTCTTTACCTCCAGCCCCTGTTAAACCAGGCAGGTATTGCCGGGTTCCTGATTCTCACCAGTTCCTTTATAAAAGCCATACTGCTGACCCAGAAACAATTTCACAGGGTCCCAAGGGAATAAAGGCCTCTACTGCTAAAAACCCTTTACCTTCAGAGAGGGATTCCAGAGCATTAGAAAGGTGGGGGAAAAAGGTGTATACATCTGCCACTTTAACCATGAGGGCATTAAACTGTCAATTTCATATGTTAAAGTACCAACAGTTTTTGTTATCTCAGCTGAAAAGCAAAATGACACAAACAGAACAACCAGATTTGAAAGAGTTGCAGGATTTGTTGCATGGAGCAGAGCAAGTGGGTAAACATACCTTGCAGTGTGGTTTTGATGCTTTAGAGGCCTCATGTAGAGCTGCTGTCACGGGGTCTGTTATATGTAGACATGCTTGGCTCAAAGAGCAAACCTTACCAGATCATGTCAAAGCAAAGTTATTAGATGCACCACTTCAAAAAGATGTATTGTTTGGTGTTAAAGCTGAGGAGGTACTAAAGAAAATGGAGGAAAAAGCGAAATCTATGCAAACAGTGAAAGATTTCTTGCAGGTGCAACCTCCACGCTTCAGCAGAAACTGGCCTTCAAAAAATTGGTCCTTTCCAGCCACGGACAGACCTCAAAGGGGCAGATACAGACGCCCAAGGGGTAGAGGACAACCTCAATCTTACAGAGCTAGACAGTGGCAAGCACCAACCCCAAGAGGTGGAGAAGATAGATCACAGTCATTTAGAAAACAGACACAATGACTTCCCCCTATGCCTGCCAAACAAAGCTTTAATGGCAGCACCTTTGGGCGGAAAACTGGCATTATTTTCAAAAAACTGGCACATTGTTACAAAAGACAAATGGATTCTGGACATTATAGACAGAGGCTACAGGTTCCACTTTCACACCCTTCCAAAAATGAGAGGCTTGCCAAACCTGCCACAAAATCAAAGGGCAGAGGCACAAAGACAAATTTCCGCTCTCATGGATATGAAAGCGATTCAAGAGGTAACTGCAAAAGAACAAGGTCAAGGTTTTTATTCCAGACTATTCCTGGTACCAAGGAAAGACAAAGATTGGAGACCCATCTTAGACCTATCCATCCTAAACACATATCTACAGGTGCCAAAATTCAAGATGCTCACATTACAGCAGCTTCTTCCCATGCTGTGCAAGGAGTCTTGGCTGGTAACATTGGACCTCAAGGAGGCATACCTGCATGTCCCTATCAGACAAGATTGCAGAAGATACCTCAGATTTCTTGCAGGTTCAACCCATTACCAATTCTCTCCATTGCCCTTTGTCTTATCTACTGCACCCAGAGTGTTTACAAAATGCCTGGCATCAGTAATTGCCTTCTGCAGACAACAAGGAATACAAATCTACCCATATCTGGACGACTGCCTGATCCAAGCGGACAACAAGGACATTCTATTGCAGCATCTGGCGTTTGTAATAAAACTGTTAAACTACCTGGGATACACAGTGAACAAAAAGAAATCAAAACTAATACCTTCTTAACAGATAATTTTCCTGGGTGCCAGCTTAAATACAACCACCCAGATGCCCTACCTCACGCCAGACAAACAAGGGTAACTGTCTCGATACTTCAACAAAATGGCAACTTTCACCAGACTATAACTGCAAGGAAAGTCCTGCAGGCTCTGGGATTCATGGCATCTTGCATCCTACTAATAATATGTGCAAAGCTGCATATGAGGAAACTACAATGGTACCTAAAAAACTTATGGTCTCAACACAGCCACAGCTTGGAAACAATTATACCACTCATTCCATGCCTTCAAAAGGAATTTTTGTGGTGGGCTCAAGCATGCCAAAGAAACACAGATGTTTCTGTGTACCTTTCTGTGTACCTCAAGCAACTCAAATCATCACAACGGACGCCTCAGACTATGCCTGGGGAGCACACATGGCAGATCAGTGCATTCAGGGAAAATGGTCCCAAAAAGAGAAGCACCTACACATCACCCAAAAGGAGATGCTAGCCGTGCAAAATGCTCTTATGACCTTCAGAGACCTACTGCATCCAGGCCAGCTATTGATAAGGACAGACAACACCACAGTCATGTGGTACATAAACAAACAGGGGGGAACTCATTCATACCCCCTGTGCAGGAAGCCATGACCCTCTGGAACACAGCACTGGAATTACAAATTCAACTACAGGCACAATTCCTGCCAGGGAAGGAAAACACACTGGCAGACAACTTAAGCAGAAATATGACAGACCCACACAAATGGAAGTTGCATCCTCAAGTCTTCTCAAAAATAACGCAGGCATGGGGACAGCCAGACATAGATCTATTTGCTACCCACAGAAATTACCAGTTGAAAAAATTTTGTTCAAGGACCTATCATCCACAGGCCTGGAAAGTGGACGCACTCTCTTTCAATTGGACAGCATTGACAGTCTATGCCTTCCCACCTCTTCCTCTACTGACCAAAGTTCTATTAAAAGTCAGAGCAGAGAGGCCACAAATGATTCTCATTGCTCCAGACTGGCCACGACAACACTGGTATCCTCCCCTAAAGAGCCTGACACACTCCCCACCATGGATCCTACCTCTAGTCCCTCTTCTGTTGTCCCAGCACAACTACAAAACCCTTCACAGCCAGATCAAAATCCTAAATCTAGCTGCATGGGGAATACTTTAATTTCCCAACAGACTCTCCTCTCCAAGGAGGTGCAGGATGTCATCTTGGAGGCCAGAAGACCCTCTACTAGAAAAGCCTACTCCGCCAAATGGAAACAATTTTGTTCCTGGAATCAAGAAAAGGGCCAGAATCCTTGGGTAATAAATATACCTCAAATTTTACAGTACCAAGCTGAGATGTTAAACAGTGGCCTTTCCTTCTCCTCCATCAAGATCCACGCTTCAGCCATTTCTGCACAATACAATACAGATCCTCCTTTATTCTCGCATCCTCTATTAAGGCAGTTCCTCAGAGGGGCAAAAAATATAAAACCCCCACGGAAACCACCAGTCCCAGCTTGGGACCTTAACTTTGTATTGGAAAAGCTGACCCTGCCTCCCTTTGAGCCAGCTTCTTCAACAGAGCTACAATACTTGTCATGGAAAACAGCCTTCCTTCTGGCTATTACCTCAGCATGTAGGGTTTTGGAACTACAGGCCCTCATGGCTGTGCAACCATTCATCATTTTCCATCAGGACAGAGTTTCCTTACGAACCAACCCTACCTTCATGCCAAAGGTAGTATTCAGTGTAGCTTTGAATTTACCCACCTTTTATCCAAATCCACAGAACAAAGGGGAGAGACTACTATATTCCTTGGACATTCACAGACAACTTTGTTATTACTTGGACAGAACAAAGCCATTCAGGAAATCTGAGCAGCTCTTTGTGTCCTATGCTACAGGTGCTCAAGGAAAGGCTATTTCCAAACAGACAATTTCAAAATGGATAGCCCACTGCATACGCTTTTGTTATTCATTTCATGGAAAATCCGTGCCTGTATACATCAGGTCCCACTCCACCAGGGCTACAGCTACCTCTGCAGCTTTCCTCAGGGGGGTCCCTACCAAGGACATTTTGGAAGCAGCTACTTGGAGTTCAGTGCACACTTTCTCCAAGCATTACCACCTTTCACTATTCTCAAAATCTAGAGCGGGCTTTGCCACAGCAGTCCTGCAGGGCATCCTCGCCCCCTCCTAGTTCCACTCAGTGCCTACCACCCTTACTTAGCTTTGGGATTCTACCCATCTGTAATGACTGCAGCTGTATGCACGATGAACATAGTACAGTTTTGTACCTGCCATAAATGTAGATGTTCGAGTGCTCATACAGCTGCAGTCCAGGTTACCCTCCCTCCATCCCCTCTTAGGACAGGCCTTATGACAAACACCTTTATCATACAACCTATTTGGGGTATTCTTTTAGGGTGTATTTGCTTTCAACTACTGTTTTTGATTTATCTGCATTGCATGTTTGCATAATATTATGTTTTGCCTTCCTTCTGGGGGTACCTGACATCTGGGGCAAGAAAAACTGAAGAAAATGGCATCGGCTGCCTCTTTTTATACCCCTGCCACACTGACGTCAGGGAAGAAGCGACGACACCCAATGCCGGACCTAGACTTTGGAATTCGGCCGACCGAGGACCCGCCTGATGGCAGGATAATCCATCTGTAATGACTGCAGCTGTATGAGCACTCGAACATCTACATTTATGGTAGGTACAAAACTGTACTTTTCAGTCTCAGGGTAAGCACAATTCTAAGCAGTGGGGGGCTTCCGCTACCAGATCTAGGAGTAGTAGGACTCCCCCCTATGGAAAACTGTTTCAATTACTTGACTTTAAAATTTCCAAGTACTTCTCAACTGATTGCTCCTTTAGGTGGAAAAATTGGTCTGCAGGCCAAAAACTGGGAACTCATTACCCAGGACAAATGGGTTTTAAATATAGTGTCCCAAGGATACAGATTTCATTTTCACCCATTGCCAATGTCCAACAGTTGGCCAGATCTACCCCCAAATCAGTGGGCAGAGGCTCAAAAGCAAATACTCTCTCTTTTAAACATAAAGGCTATTCAAACTGTACCAGAAGAGGAAAAAGGACAAGGTTTCTACTCGAGACTTTTCCTGGTACCCAGAAAGGACAATTCATGGTGTCCTATCCTGGACTTGTCTACTCTAAACACCTTTTTGGTGATTCCAAAATTCAAGATGCTGACTCTTCACCAGTTGCTTCCCATGCTAGGAAAAGATGCCTGGATGGCAACACTCGATTTAAAGGAAGCATACCTGCACATCCCAATCAGGGAATCTTGCAGAAGATACCTACGCTTCAAGGTAGGCTACAATCACTACCAGTTCTCTGCACTGCCCTTTGGCTTATCTACTGTGTCTAGGGTATTCACAAAGTGCCCAGCCCCAGTCATTGTCTTTTGCAGGCAAAGAAATATTCAAATATATCCATACCTGGAATATTGTTTAATTCAGGCAGAAAGCCAGGACATACTTTTGAATCATCTGACCTTCGTTCAAAGGGTGCTGACTTGTCTGGGGTACACCATAAATGTAAAGAAATCACACCTGGTACTCTGTCAACAAATTATATTCCTGGGAGCAAGCTTGAATACAACTTCCCAGATGGCTTACCTCATGCCAGAGAAACAAATTTATTTGACAACCTACTTCAAACAAGTGGCCACAAACCCCCTATCTGCAAGGCAAATACTACAAGCTTTGGGATTCATGGCTTCCTGCATTCTTCTAATTCCATATGCAAGACTAGATATGAGGAAACTACAATGGCATCTGAAAAGCCTATGGTGCCAACATTCTCATAATCTAGAAACAATGATTCCTATTATACCTTGCCTATGCCTAGAGTTTCTTTGGTGGGCAGAGGCCTGCCACCAAAACAAGGGACTACCATTCACAACACCCCCTGCCACCCAAACCCTAATGGCAGACGCATCAGATTTTGCATGGGGGCTCATTTGGCAGGGAAGTGCATTCAGGGCAAATTGAACCAAAGTCAAATGCACCTGCATATCAGTCAAAAAGAAATGTTACTTGTACAGAATACTCTGACAGCCTTCAAGGACCACATTCTTCCAGAACAATTAATGATAAAGACGGACAACACCACTGTTATGTGGTACATAAACAAGCAGGGGGGTACACATTCTTACCCCCTCTGCAGACAAGCTATGGCATTGTAGAACACAGCCCTGAGCTATCAAGTGCATCTATAAGCTCAATTCCTGCCAGGAAAACTAAATACACTGGCAGACGAACTAAGCAGAAACCTCCTGATCCCACACGAGTGGAAACTGGAACCAAGGATTTTCAACTTGTTGACAAGCAAATGGGGGAGCCCAGATATAGACCTGTTTGTCGCCCCCTAGAACTATCAGTTGGACAAATTTTGCACAAGGTCTCCCCACAAACAAGCTTGGAAAGTGGATGCTCTGTCCTTCAGCTGGAAAAACCTATCAGTTTATGCCTTTCCTCCTCTGCCTCTGCTCTCCAAAGTGCTACTAAAGATCAAACAAGACAAACCAAGGACAATTTTGATTGCACCAGACTGGCCAGGCCAGCACTGGTAACCCCCTCTTACGCAGTGCGTCACTTTTGGCCCCATGGCACCTGCCTCAGATTCTTACTCTATTGTCTCAGCAGGAGAACCAAATCCTGCATCCTCAGCTTCAAACACTGAATCTAGCAGCCTGGCTAATTACATAATTTCTCCTGTACCATCCCTCAGTAAACAAGTGATGGATATCATTTTAGAGGCAAGGAGGCCTAGTACTAGAAAGTCTTATGCTGAAAAATGGAAAAGATTCTGTGCCTGGAACCAGTCTCAAGGGATGAGCACAACAGTGCCCCAATTTACCTCAGATTTTACAATACTTAACTGAGATGCTTCATAAGGGCCTGTCTTTCTCCTCCATAAAAATTCACGCCTCGGCCATCTCAGCTCATTATTACACAGAACCACCCCTCTTCTCTCATCCACTGCTTAAGCAGTTCCTCAGAGGGGCCAGAAATCTACGACCACCCAGGAGAGCTCCAATGCCAGCCTGGGACCTCAACTTTATATTGGAAAAGTTCACACTTCCTCCTTCCAAGCCAGCTGCCACTGCAGACTTAAAATTTCTTTCTTGGAAAACAGCTTTCCTTTTAGCAATCACTTCAGCAAGAAGGGGATCTGAATTACAGGCCATCATGGCAGTGGAGCCTTTCATCATCTTTCATGCGGACAGGGTGTCCCTCAGGACCAATCCTTCTTTCATGCCCAAGGTGGTATCCAGTGTGGCCCTTAATCAGTCCATACATTTGCCCACCTTCTTTCCTAATCCACAGAACAAAGGGGAATGGATTCTGCACTCCTTAAACGTGCACAGACAACTTAGATTCTACTTGGATAGAACTAAACCTCAAAGGAAATCTGATCAACCGCTGGCGGCATTTGCTGCAGGGGCAGAAGGGAAGGCTATTTCAAAGCAAACCATTTCCAAATGGATAGGCCATTGCATTCATTTCTGCTACAAACACCGTGGAAAACCTATCCCACAGGGGATCAGACCCCACTCTACCAGGGCTGCATTCACCTCTACAGCCTTTCTCAGAGACGTCCCTACCAGGGACATCCTAGAAGCTAGTACCTGGAGTTCTGTACATACTTTCACTAAGCATTACCATCTGCCAGTTGTCTCTAAATACAGAGCTGGCTTTGCCACTGCTGTCTTGCAGGGCCTTTTAGCTGGTCCTAATGCTGTCTAAATTCCTCCTACCACCCTTAGTTTTGGGAATCTACCCAAAAGTGATGACTGCAACAGTGAAACACGAACATAATACAGTTGTGTACACATACCATAAATGTAGATGTTCAAGTGTATTCACTGTTGCAGTCCTGGTTACCCCCCTCCAGCCCCCTTTCTTCTTTTGGATATACCTCTACTTTCCTTTTCTATGTTCAAAAGCTTTTTGGTGTATCTGCTTTTTTGTTGGAGATATAACCTTGTATATTTATAGATTTTTATTGCTTCCCATTAAGGGGGCACCTGACATCTGGGGCAAGAAAAACTGATGTAATGGCGTCGGCTGCATGTTTTATACCCCTGATGACCTGACATCATGGAAGAAGGGACAGCAACTGACGCAGGACCCAAGACTTTGTTAATCAGGCCAGCTGAGGGCTACTGCAAGCAGATAACCCAAAAGTGATGACTGCAACAGTGAATACACTCGAACATCTACATTTATGGTAAGTGTACACAACTGTACTTTATGCCACCCTCCATCTCCTATACAACATACCTGTGTTGTACATTTATTGATTTCCTTCCTTAGATTTTTTTTTTTTTACATTTCTTTTCCATTAACATTATTACTTCCTTCTCTACCTTCTTGGGAACCACCTGCTGTATCCATTTCATGTCTTTAGAAGGTTCAGTAGTATCTTCTGCCACATCCCTTTATTTATTTTCATATCTGATATAACAACAATCAAACTGCAAATGGCTGTTTACCACAGTTGGGTGTACATTAAACAGCATCATGCCTTCATGCTATATACAGTACAAAAACAGTTGTTTTCTTTGCAATGAGACTTGCTGTAATAAAAGCATTTTGTAGGCTGCCCTGGATAGTGAGCCACACACTTCTCTTTACCAGTATTTGCTGAATACAGCAAAGTTCCTGTATTTCTTTAAGAAATATCTCTAGTTGAAGCAACATTTTTATTTACAAAAAATTGCCACACCATTTTTATGTACAGTTTTTACAGAAGAATTATTTACATTTCTTTGTCAGTTTAAGTTCATTTTGACTTATCACTTGACAAAAACCGCCACGCTGTGCTGCATTGACCCTCCCCACCCTGTCTTGAACCCCTTTCTATCTCAATGTCTACTCTGTCTGTATTGTCCTAGAATGTACATGGCCTTACAGGTATAATCAAAAAGAAATGTATTGAATTATATCCAGAAATATAAGATGCAAATAGCAATATTGCAAGAGACACATTTAGTTAGAAATGAGCATATGAATTTGATAAAAAAGGATTTCAGGATGGAAATTCAGCTGAATACTAGGAAAATGGGACTAACTGATTGCTAGAAGGAATCTAATAATGACAGAAAAGGAAAATGAAGGTATAATGGTAGATTTTTGGCAGTAAAGGGTTGCTGTTAGGGGAGGAGGATTACACTGGTGTGTATTTATATTCCACTTAAAACTACTGCTGTTATGGAGTTTAAGAGAATTTTGATGAAATAATCAGCTTTCAGTATGGACTATTTTTATTGTGGGGACTGGAACTTAGTTTATTAAAGATGGAACAGGGGAACCTAGCAGGGAATATATAGCAAGTGAGAGTAGATTTATGAATAAATACGTGAGAATATTTGGAATGGAAACTGTAAATTTAGTAATAGGAACTCTGAAAGAGTTTACATATTATTCTCCAAGCTACAATAACTAGGTTAGGCCGGATACAAGTTATGATTCAAAAGAGCATGTATATTTAATAAAAATCTTTGACATGTATCCAGTAATTATTCCAGCTTATGAACATTTACAGGCTAAGATAAAAATGCACAGTAGTTAAGTAAAACTGAGATTCTTGTGTTTTTTTATTAACCTGTTAAAAAGAAAAGAATTTAAGAAACGGGTACTGGAAACGATTAGAGAGTTATTAAGGAAGACTGAAAAACTTCTTCAGACTGGATAGGTAGTGAGTGGTATAAAGTGAAAACGAGTTTAAAAACAGTAGAAATGAGAGAGATAAAGGAAAAATAGTAGGAATTATTTAAAGGGTTCAGCAGAGGTTAAAGAACTGCAGAAAAAAAGGGAATCTCTGAACAGAAAGAGAAGCAACTGCAGAATGTTAAAACAAAAATAAGAGAGTGTTTGGGTAATGCACGAGTTTAGAAAGGTTGCTGGTAAGCAAGTATTTTTAATAACTCTAGAGTACAAAAGCAACAGAAAGTAGAAAGCATTGTCACCAAACTTGGGGATCCTATGACAAGAAAAATAATCAGAGATCTTAAAAACATATTAGAAATTTTATGAAAATATGTATGAAGCAGAGGAATGTGGAAACAAAGAAAAAGCACAAGTGGGGATATTCATGGAAGACTTAATTATGCCAAGTTTAGATGGAGATGTGGCTGAATAATTAATAGCTAAGACAGCATAATATGAAATTAAAAACCATTAAGATATAATCAGCAGGGAAGTCTCCAGGAATGGATAGTATTCCATTAAAGTATGGAAGTTGGGAGTGAAGAAGGGGCTAAAGAACTGGCACGTTCTGTTTATCATATTTTAAAAGGTGGGGAAGTACCAGCGTTTTGGAAGAAAGCTACTGTGGCTGTGTTACAAAAGAGGGCACAGGCCCTTCAGATTCTTATTCTTCTAGACCAATTTTGATTTTAAGCTATGATTATAAAGTTTTTTTGTCTATACTAGCTAACATAATGGCAGAGTTGTTACCAAAATTAATAGGCATTGATCAGTGTGTTTTTTTGGAGGGGATACAATCATTTGACAATGTTAACTGAACAATAATGATCTATAGGGAAGGAGAACAGCAGTGGTACCAGATGCATAGAAAGCAGCTGATAGTCAGATGGATTTCATGAGTAGGGCAAGTGAAAAATAATAGGGTTATTTAAGAGGATATATGAAGGGTCAGAGGAAAGAATTAAAGTGAGAAGGTTCCTTTCTGATGAGCTGTTTTTCAACAAAGGCATTAGGCAGAGGTGTCTTCTTTCTTCTTTTGTTGTTTGATTTGTATTTAGAGGCTGTGGCAAATAAAATAAGGGTCACAAATATAACTGTAGTCAAAAAAGTTAGCCTTATTTGCATATGTATTTGATAAATCCAGAAAATGACATTTTGGTGTTGTGGGCCATTTTGATACCGTTTCAGGTCCTTCCTGGGTGTAAAATGAATGGCTATAGTAGTAAACTAGTCACTCACACATTAATTGGTTTAGCAGTGTCATTCTTTATGGTGACATGATAAGATGACATTTTTAGGTGTTTGGATTAAAAAGGATTCTGTTAATGCAGCTAAGTACATGTTGAAAGAGACAGAACAGAAGCCAATAGAAAAACTAAGAAGCTCTTCCTTTTGGATATAGATAGTTAAATACTAGAGGTCAAAATGTTTTTAGTTCCTTGAATTTTATATGCTGGTCAGGCATATTTTTATCAACCAGAGTAGAGATTGTGAACGGTAATTAACAAAGAGTTGATGGAATTTGTTGGAGAGGGGATGAGGGCAAGAGTTAAGTGAGATAATTTGATTCCCTCATAGAACATGGTGGCTTTGAATTGCCTGTTTTGAAGGGAAATTTTAGAGCTATGCATTTAAGGCTTTTATACATAACACAAGAAGAAGATTAGAAATCAAAACAGAAGGGTATGATGATGAAATGGTGTATGTGTTAAGAAATAGAGGGAAAGAGAGATTTTGGATGTAGGTACTTAAGGAGAGTAATAACCTTACAGAGCATTATATTCATGAAGTATCAGAAAGTATACTTAGAATGGAGCCAGCATGGAGATGGAGAAAGGAGATTTTACCAGTAAGGATGACTTCAGGGGTACAGAAAATAGGCAAGAGGTGTCTGGAATTTACTGGAGAAAAGTAGCAAGGTACTGAGAGCAAGTAACTAGGGAGGGAACGTGAAATGGAATGAGACCAAGCAGAGGTTTGCACTGCAGGTTTGAAACTGCCTTCCATACCAAGACTAACAGCAGACTACAGGCAAAGAGTAAGGGATGAGAGTGCTAAGTGAAATACCAGCTGTGGTCATAGAGATTTAGATAACTCTGGAAGAGATGCTTCTATTAAAAAGGCATAATTAGTAGGGCATGTAAAATATTGTATGATAACTGTAAGAATCAGTCAAAGAAGACTAGAAAAGATGAGAAAGACAGATGAGAAAGGCAGTTTACCAAGAAAGAATGGGAAGACATCCGTATGGCTCTTACATATGCCCTAAAATCCATAAGGTTTAGGATGTTTGCTTGGTAGCGTTTGAATAGATGTTTTTATATGCCAAGCAGACTTCAGACAACTTACTCCCTGCATAGATAGCAAGTTCTGGAGTTGTGATGGGAAAGTTAGAGAGAGAGAGGGGTAATTAGGAGCATGTATTCTGAAAATGTAATAAGTTAGCAGATTCTAAAGAAATCCTTAGAGTGTAATGTCAGAAAAGTAAGGGGAGTAAATCATTATAACTAAGGAAATGATTCTTTTCAGCTATGTCATAGGCTCTGAATTGCCTGCATGTAGTAAAGCCTTATTAAGTTTAATGCTGCTGGCTGACAAACAATTATTCGAAAATGGAAATCAAAATTTAAACCGTTTATAATTGAGGTACTGAATATTATAAAAATATGAAATAACTGGTGGTGGGATACTTAGAAAAAGGAAAAAGCAAATGACGTAGAAGTAAATTGAGTTTGTGGTAAAAGTGCATGCTGAATAATGTTCAGAAGAAGGAACAAGGTTTAAGGGAAGGACATAAATCAGCAGTTCATGTACTGTAAGACTGAATGCTAATTGTGCAAAAGAAAACCTGTATATTGCATGAGAAAAAAACATAATTTTCTTTTATATTAATGTGCGTATACCTGTGTGTTACTATTTCAGCTGTGATTTAATAAAAATGTTTATGAAGAAAAAATAACATGACTGAACACGTGCTCATTGGTATTCATACTGTGAGAGGAAGTAATTGAAACAAGCAGAAATGTACCTGCTTCCTAACACAAGCAGTACAGTATGCTTTAGTCTGAGTGTCCTCATCCGTGTGATAGAAAGTATGTGTGGGAGCGGTTGTTATTTTAAAGCAGCAACATTTTTGCAAAGGGGTCAAATATTGTTTCTGCAAATGTACATCATTTTTCTGCTTAATTTTTAAAGGGGCATGGAGAGCAGTACAGTGATCTGAACTGTATGAAAATATATCACATGAGCTCAAGCAAAGGTGTGAAAACTACAATTATATGAACTTTTTGTTAGTCAAGTGCTAGAAGGTATATACAAGCTACTAACAGAAAGAAAATTTATATCATCGTAAGTGACGAGAACATTAAGTGATAAAATGGCATAGTGAGTTTTCACATGGAATGAAGTGGCTATAAAGGCACAAAGTAAAGCAGATTATTGAAATGCCTTAATAAATCCAGTGAGCAGATTGCCATGTTGCACGAGTAACATCTGGATAAAAATGAATATATGAGTTTGCTAATAAAAGACTCTAATGTGGGTATTCAGCAGACTGTCAAGGAGAAAAAAAGGGATGTTATTAAAGTGATAGGAAGAGAGGCTCGTGTGGTCGAAGAGGAGAAAAAAAGACAGAAAAAAAAATAGTCCAGTAAGGGGTATTGGTAGGGAAAGAGGTTTACTTTTGTATGTATGTATGTATATTCTACATAAGACTGTAGTTGGGGAGCTTGGCAGAATTTTGAAAGAATTAATAAGCTTTTATTTATAGGTGGAGAGTGGAAATTGGTCTGCAACAGTTAGGATGTGTCTTCGGGCCCTAAAAAGGAAAACTGTAACTAGAGAAGGAAGATTTTTAGAGAGGTATATCAAAATTTTCAGTATGCAGAATGTAATTTCAGCAGTTTACAGGGAATTTTCATATCATTTGTCAATATACAATAAATGGGCTAGGCTGGTAGAAACTACAAATAGCAGGTTTATCCATCCAATAACAGTGTCTGACCATGCATCTGTACAAGTAAATAAAGATGCAAGGAAATAAAGTAAAAGAAAGACATTGGTATTTTCCAACATACTTGTTAAAAAGAGGATAGTTGAAGGAATGAGAGTTGTTAGTAGAGAGAGAATCTGGGTGAAAGGGGATGCTAACATGTGGGATAAAATGAATGTGGTGTTTAAAAATAAAGTGAGAATAAAGGAGAAAGAGATGTAAAGCATCAAAAACCGTTTAGAAGAACGGGCAAAAGTTAAAATGATGCAGAGGATGGGGGGCTTCATGGATTAAGAAGAGGAACAGCTGCAGAGTGCTAAGAAGAAAGTGAGTGAGTATGGATATTGTATACAAGTTTAGGAAATTAGTAGTTAAGCAGTTGTTTTTTATATGTTCATATGTAAGTACTAGGCTAGCTGCCTTGTGGGCAATTTTTAGTCTTGACAGTTTCCCTTTTTGTCCCTGAATTACCTATCCTATTTAATTAGAGAAAGGCCTTAATCATCCTGCGGTCGATAATTATCTGTTACCCTAATGAGAATAACTGGGATTATACCATATATAATTTGTGGTGACCCATGTAAGCATTTAGGAGCTGCCTCTGTCTATTAGTTGGACAGGGGGCAGTCCTAGAGTAAATTTTTTGTTTCCTGTCTATAGATCCAAGTTAGTTATTCATAGATTGTCACTAGGCTAATGACCTAGGGGGGGGGGGGGGCTTTCTAAGCCTAGCCAGGTTTTCCCTGAAAGAATAATGATGTCCTGTCTTATTAGGACAGTAAGAGCCAGGCATTTATAAGCTGCCTCAGTCCATAAGGGACATGGGTGCCAGACCTGGTGTAAATTTCTTGTTCCCCATTCACTGGTCTAAGTTGCACATAAACTGAGTAATAGATTAACTTATCTTCATATGGATAGGAAGCCTGTTCCATAGGAGGTGCAGTCTCTGGGACACACATCTGTCTCTCCAGCATGTTTAAGTCACAGACAAAATTCAGGTCCCTAGACCTTGTATTCCTGGTACTCTTTGACTTATGAATATGTAGTAAACTCATAAGTGTGTTGTTTGAGGTTGACTTGTAAGCCAGGCACAGATCACCTGTCTGCAATGTATAGGAGACTGAGTAGAGGTAAAGGGCTGTAAGAAGCGTGCATAAGGCAGATTTGTTATGCATTGTATCCTTTTTGTAAGGAACTTCTGAGGTCACTCTAGTTGCTGCATATGCCTGGTCAGATATATACCAAAGGAAACATTGTACTGTATTGTACCTGGATATGGACAGGGATAAACTTTGTTTAATGTAGATGGAGAGTCTGTTCTACAGCAGCTGTATCCTCTGCAAGATATACTTGTCACTCCAAACTGTTTTGCTGATGTTACAGAAGAGGTTTAGATCCCCAGGCCAAGTATTTCTGACACCATTTCTTTTGCTGATGTGCAGTAAATCTATCAGAATTGGTTTGGCAGATGCCTTGTATGCCAGACACAGGTCACCTCTTAGAAGTCTGTAGGATACCAAGTATAGTGACAGGGCTTGAGTTGACCCATGTAAGACATGTTGTTTAGGCCTTCTATTGTTTTAGTAAGGTATTCTGTTGGTGTTCCAGTTGTTGCATGTGACTGGGCAGATACGTGCCAAAGGGGACATTTTAGTGGCACAATCAGGGATGAGTAAAAATTTGTTTACAGCATGTGCTTTATAGAATAACTTTCTTACAACAATGTACACATGGTGGTCAAAAGTTAGGTCACTGTCCACATAAGTTCCCAGATCTGAATAACTTTGTCAACTCTTAGGGATGTATTGTCAATGTAGTAGTTCCCTGGGGTAGATGACTTTTCAAAGGATACAGTAATGCATTTTTTGGCATTTTGTTTCAGTCCATGATTTTGGCACCAGTTATTTATCTGAGACAAGTCTTCTGCAAAATTACTAAGTCATTTGGGGATTCAGTGACTGCTCCTAGTTTGCAGTCTTCTACAAACTTAGTTAGACAGAGCCCTTTGGTATTGGCTTTTACTTCAGAGAAGGAGGTGCCAAACAGGAGAGGTACCAGCACAGAACTCTGGGGACTACATTGGTGACTGGTCTCTTTGTGGAGGTAATTATCCCTGTTTTGATTTCCTGCATCCTATGTGTGAGCCAGTTGTCAATTCAGATGGGGACATAGAGCCTTATTCCCAGTTTGTTTAGCTATTCTACAATGCCTAAGTGGTGAATAGTATCAGAAGACTTTAACTAGGTCGAAGTATGTGGTGTGTACCATTTTGCCTTCATTACTTGCTTTGGTGATCTTCTCAAAAAACCCACCAGGCTGAGTAGGCATAACCTGCCCTTGACGAATCCAAATGGAGACAGATCTAGTGATGTTCTTTGTGTTTCACTGTTGCAGTTATTACATTTGGGTAATCTTCTGGAAGGTTGCCCTTAGTCGGCCTGAATTCCAAAGTCTTGGGTCCTGCGTCAGTTGCTGTCTCCTCATCCATGACGTCAGGTCGTCAGGGGTATAAAACAAGCAGCTGACGCCATTTTCTTTAGTCTTTCTTGCCGTGCAGTGCCCGAAGCAGAAGCATTTCGCAAGTGCCAGTCGGCCGACTCCTGAAATGTTCGAGTTTGAGTTTCAGAACCGAAGTCTTCACTAAAGCTAAGTACCCCATTGGGGAAACTTTTTTCTTGCTCCATTTCGATGTAAGAAAAAGATAATAATTGTATTACTTGTGAGAAGCAAATACCTCATAAGGATTTCCATTTATACTGTATTCCTTGCCTAGGGCCTGATCACAACGTGCCTGGCTGTCGGTTTTGTGCTAGATTTAACCAACGCAATATTAAGCGTCGGTATATTTTTGCCTCAAAGTATTTTGGAAACAGATTTAACTACCTAGAAATTTCGTCGGATAGCAATCCGACTACCGGAATACATATAAAAACGCAAAGAAAAGGACAGAGACAGACAGTCAAGGTCCAAAACCGACGACGAAACTTCTCCTAAGCCAGTTGCCGATTCGCCGATACTCAGTGAGGTGCTTTTACAGCCCCTGATACCCGCTACTTTTGAGTTGCAGGCCCCTACCGAGACCCATGTGGAGTCCAGCATGCCGTGAGATACTCAAAGTATTGGACCCATTGATGTATCTCCCTCGGATGGGTCCGGAGCCGCTGAGCAGGCACCGGCTTCTGAGGGTGTATTCAGGCCTCAACATTTTTATATCAAACCGACGACAGCTGCAAAACCAAAGACAAAAGCAACTACTAAAACCAAAAAACGATGCATGAGCCACTTGCACAGGCCGCTATGCCTAAAAAACAGATGACCAAAATGTCTGAAGACCTTATTACCTTGAGCAGGGTTTCCCCATCCCCCTCCTGATAAGAGGCCTAGGCAAGACACTGATTATGAATCATCAGATCAGGTTTCTATTTCTTCTGATTCCTCTTCTGATCAGGAATTATCTGTACCTCCCTATGAGGATTCTGATGCATTACCTCCTGAGGATTATTCATTTGGAGAAACCTTGCATATTTTGAGGGAGCATTTTCACTTGGAGAGTCAAGATTTCTCAGAATCAAAAAAGAGGCTCAGGGATTTCCTTCTTCTACCTCAGCACAGGCCTTTAGCCATACCCCCTGTTTTAGACATTGTGGATGATGTGTTTTCGGAGTCAAGCTTGACCCCTGACTCCTTACCTCCAGCTCCCAGCAAGCCTAACAGATATTACAGGGTCTCTGACTCACACAAATTTTTATTTAGAAACCCTGCTGCTGATTCTGAAACTATTTCACAAGGTCCAAAGGGAGTTAAGGCCTCAACAGCAAAAAATCCTACCCCCTCTGACAGAGATTCAAGGGCACTGATTAGATTAGGAAAAAGGTTTATACAGCTGCAACCTTGGCAATTAGGGCCTTAAACTGCCAGTTTCATATGCTCAAGTATCAACAACATGTTATGGGATTGCTGAAACAGAA
>NC_056743.1:615732579-615760079 GCF_019279795.1 Protopterus annectens | reverse complement strand
GGATGAGAAGAAGAGTGGTAAGTGGGTAGTAGTACACTGGAATGTGTTACGCTTTATGGACTGGTCATAAACATTGGTCATTATGATGTTTTGGTAGGAGGGGACAGGAAGCAACATTTTGTAGTCTTCAGTGTTACTTTCATTTTGTCTGACCGTGCAAATTTGTTGTAGATGTTCTTCATCCCACATTGCTGCAGTCTTAACACTTGGGTAGTCCGCTGTCCCAGTCGGACCGAATACCAAAGTATAAGGCTGACGTCGGTCAAGGCGCATTTGTCTGACATCAGGACGTCCGGGTACAAATGCGCATGACCGACGTCATATCCTCAGTCTTTTTTGCCGCATGGTCCGATGCAGAAGCAGTATTGCGAGTGCAGGTTGGCGTTCTGAAATTTTCTGAAGTCGGAGTTTCAGACTGAATCAAAGTTGGCTAAGTACCCCGTTGGGGAATATTTTGTTTTTTTCTTGCCTCAGTATTTAACCGGATGTCAGAAAAAGTGAATAACTGTATTTCTTGTGGGAAACAGATACCTCATAGAGATTACCATACTTTGTGTATACCTTGCTTAGGGCCTGAGCACGACGCTGTTGGCTGTCGCTCTTGTGCTAGATTTAACAAACGCACTATTAAGAGAAGATTAGATTGTGCCAGGTTAGTTTTTGGGAAGCGTTGTAATTACAACATGCCGCCGGATGCTCCGCCGCTTCATCTAAGAAGCGCAAAGACAAAGCAGCGAAGCCTAGGGTTGAAGAACCGTCTGTCCCGGACGTCGGTTCTTTAGTGGGCTCAGTGGAGCCGGTGGTTCTGCCAGAAGTTCCTTTGGATTCTCAGGGAGAGACTTTACTGTTGCAAGATGTGTCCTCTCAGGAGGTAGGCCAGGCTGAAGGGGCTTCTCAGGTAGCTGTTCTCCCCTCCCTTCCTAAAGTGGTTGGGCCCTCCCCTTCTGTTTCCAAGGCTCCTTCTAGAAGCCGGCCAGGGTTATCTTCAGTGGGGGTCTCCCCTAGTTCTTCAGGGTCTCTGCCTAAGAAACATATGCTTAAAATGGCAGAAGATTTGATTACTATGATTAGAGGTTCTTTACCCCCCCCCTGATAAGAGGCCTAGGGTGGAACCTGAGCTTGAGAGTTTTGAGCAGTGTTCGGAGGCTTCTGAGTCTTCGGCTGAAGACTTGCAGGAGTATCCTCCTTATTCTGATTCTGATGTAGATGACTCTACACCTTCGGCTTCTCCTCCTGAGGATTTTTCTTTTTCAGAGACTCTTCATTCCATGAGGGAGCATTTTAAATGGGAAGGTCAAGATTTCTCTGATTCTAGGAAAAGGCTTAGGGAATTTTTGTTTCTTCCCCAGCCTTTAGCTATACCTCCTGTTCTGGATGTGGTAGAGGATGTTTTTGCAGAGGCTTCCCTGAACCCTGATTCTTTGCCTCCTGCCCCAGTTAAACCGAACAGGTATTATAGGGTACCTGAAGCTCATAAGTATCTTTTTAAGAGTCCTAGGGCAGACCCAGAAGCTGTTTCTCAGGGCCCTAAAGGTGTTAAGGCTTCTGTTGTTAAAAATCCTGTTCCTTCTGATAAAGAGGCAAGGGCTTTGGATAGATGGGGGAAAATGTGTATACTTCTTCCACTTTAGCCATGAGGGCTTTGAATTGCCAGTTTCACATGTTGAAATACCAAAATTATCTCCTTTCACAATTGAAGTCTAAGGTAGATGCTCTGGCGGAAGGTATTGAGTGTAAAGAGTTGCAGGATTTGGTTCATGTTTCTGAACAGGTGGGTAAGCATTCCTTGCAATGTGGTTTTGATGCTGTACAGGCCTCTTCGAGGGTGGCAGCCACTGGTTCTGTTCTTCGCAGGCACGCCTGGCTGAGGGATCAGAATTTAGCTGAACATGTAAAGACAAGGATTTTAGATGCTCCTTTACAATCTGATGTGTTATTTGGTGCGCCTGTGGAAGCAGTTTTAAAGAAAATGGAGGATAAGGCTAAGTCTATGCAGACTGTTAAAGATTTTTTGCAGGTCCAGCCTCCAAAGTTTAGTAGAAATTGGCCTACTAAGGGGTGGACTTATCCTTCTTATGATTCTCAGTCTAGGGGTAGATCTAGACGTGGTAGGGGCAGAGCTCAAGGTTCTTTTAGGCCTAGAACAGGCAGTTCACCTGCCCAGTCTTCTGGTGAGGGCAGGGGTCAGTCCTTTCGTAAGCAGACCCAATGACTTGCCTTTTCAGCTGCCAGAGCCTTCTGCCTGGCAGCACCTTTGGGAGGAAGGCTGGCACTTTTCAAAGAAAATTGGAGTGTTATTACCCAAGACAGATGGGTATTGGATATCGATCACCACGGTTACAGGTTTTATTTCCATACCTTGCCTCCTTTCAAAGGCATGCCAGACATTCCTCCTATACAAAGAAAAGAGGCTCACAAGCAAATTTCTCTGTTGCTCCAGATAGCCATTCAGCCGGTTCCTGTGCCAGAAAGGGGCCTAGGATTTTCTTCTCGCCTGTTCCTAGCACCAACAACAGGGGAACACGTGGAGACCAATTTTGGATTTGTCTATCCTCAACACTTATTTGGACATTCCCAAGTTCAAAATGTTGACGTTACAACAGCTTTTACCTCTGCTGGGCAAAGATCACTGGATGGTAACATTAGATCTCAAGGAGGCTTACCTTCATGTGCCTATCAGACTCAGTTGCAGGAAGTATCTGCGTTTCCGAGCTGGAAATTCACATTATCAGTTCTCTGCATTGCCCCTTGGCTTATCTACTGCGCCCAGAGTATTCACAAAAGTTCTGGCTCCAGTTGTAGCTTTTTTCAGGCTGAAAGGAATACAAATCTATCCTTACTTGGACGACTGCCTGATTCTGGCTCAAGAAAAGGACGAGCTTCTTCAGCATCTGGAATATGTGATAGCAGTGCTAAGATGCCTAGGGTATTCTGTGAACGAAATAAAGTCCAGTCTAGTACCCTCTCAAGACATGTGCTTTCTGGGTGTGAGACTGAATACAGCAGCCCAGATGGCCTTTTTAACCCCGGACAAACAAAAGAGTCTATCCCTTTACTTCCATCAACTATCTCATCAGTCCGTGCTGACTGCAAGGACAGTCCTTCAAGCATTAGGGTTCATGGCATCTTGTATTCTAGTACTTCCCAATGCCAAACTGCATATGAGGAAGCTACAATGGTATCTCAAAAATGTATGGACACAGCACTGCCAGGATCTGGACACTGTCATTCAAATAATACCTTGCATTCAAAAGGAATTTTCTATGTGGGGTCAGGATTGTTACCTAAACAAGGGACTCTCTGTGACCCGCCAGAGGCGAGTCAAATTCTGACGACAGATGCCTCAGACATAGCTTGGGAGCTCATCTGAATGGAAAGTGGATACAAGACAAGTGGCCTGCCAGACTACAGCATCTACATATCAACATGAAGGAGATGTTAGCAGTCCAGTTTGCATTGATGGCTTTCAAGGAGTTACTTCTCCCAGGGCAGGTGTTGATTCTAACAGACAACACAACTGTCATGTGGTATATCAACAAGCAAGGGGAACACATTCTTATCCTCTATGCAGGCAAGCAATGATTTTGTGGGAGACTGCGCCAGCTTGCAGCTTACTCTTCAGGCAAGGTTTCTGCCAGGAGCACAGAACTCCTTAGCAGATGTGTTAAGCAGGCAAATCATGGATCCCCACGAGTGGAAACTGGATCTTCATGTATTTCGACAATTGACAGTGTCATGGGGAACTCCAGACATAGATCTGTTCGCTTCTCCACTAAACCACCAGCTGCCAAAGTTTTGCACGAAAGGTTTTATCACACAGCTTGGAAAGTGGATGCTCTTTCGGTCAGTTGGGAAAATCTTCATGTGTATGCCTTTCCACCTCTGCCTCTCCTCCCAAAGGTACTCCTAAAGGTCAGACAAGACAAGCCAAGGATGATTTTGATAGCTCCAGATTGGCCTCGGCAACACTGGTACCCATTACTGAGGAATCTGGTCAGGAAGCCTCCATGGCCTTTGCCTTTAATTCCGCACCTTTGTCTCAGAGGGACGGTCATCTACTCAATGTCAAGCTTCACTCTCTTCATCTAACAGCCTGGCATATTCTGTTTTGAACCACAGCAGGTCTCAGCTTCCTCAACAAGTTTTGAATGTGATTATGGAAGCCAGAAGGCCTAGTACACGTAAGGTGTATGCAGAAAAATGGAAGAGATTTTTATTTTGGAGTGCAGCAAAGGATTTGGATGTTTCAGAGCCTAATTTGAGTGTGGCTCTTCAATATCTTACTGAGTTATTGGACAAAGGTTTGTCTTTCTCCTCCATTAAGATTCATGCTGCAGCAATTTCAGCTCACTATGATTGTGACCCACCATTATTTTCTCATCCTTTGTTCAAGCAATTTCTTAGAGGGGCAAAGAATATAAGACCCCCAATGAGCTCCTACTCCTGCTTGGGACCTCAATTTTGTGTTGGAGAAACTTACTCTACAACCTTTTGAGCCTGCGGCTACTGCTGAATTGAAATACTTGTCATGGAAGACTGCTTTTGTTGGCCATTACTTGTGCAAGAAGGGTTTCTAAATTGCAGGCCCTTATGGCGGTTGAGCCTTTTTTGATTTTCCATAAGGATAGGGTATCATTACGTACTAATCCTTCCTTTATGCCTAAGGTGGTTTCTAGTGTAGCTTTAAACCAAACTATTCATTTGCCTACTTTTTATGCAGATCCCCAAAATAGGGGGGAAAAGATTTTGCACACTTTAGATGTACACAGGCAGTTGCGTTATTATTTAAGCAGGACTAGGGAGTTCAGGCAGTCTCAGCAGTTGTTTGTTTCTTTTGCTTTGAGTTCTCAGGGTAAGCCTGTGTCAAAACAAACTATATCTAAGTGGATTGGGTTTTGCATTACATTCTGTTATTCCCATCATGGCAAGGAGATTCCAGCTGGGATTAGGCCTCATTCCACTAGGGCTACTGCCACTTCAACAGCATTTCTAAGGGGTGGCAACTAAGGACATTTTGGAGGCAGCTACTTGGAGTTCAGTGCATACTTTCTCCAAGCATTACCACCTTCCTCTCTATTCTAAATCCAGGGCTGGTTTTGCCACTGCTGTGTTGCAGGGCATTTTGGCGGCTCCTGCTTCATTATAGTTTAGCCATCCTCCCTTACCTCTGCTTTGGGATTCTACCCAAGTGTTAGGACTGCAGCAATGTGGGATGAAGAACATAGTACAGTTTTGTACCTACCATAAATGTAGATATTCGAAGATCCACATTGCTGCAGTCCAATTTACCCTCCCCTCTGTAGTTTGAGGCGGTTGTCTGGGATGGGTTATACATCTGAGGTATATTGTGTTTTTTGTATATATTGTATATATTGTACATACTCTTGGTGTTAGGCTGGTTGATTGTTTAGCTGTTGCCTATGGGTTTAGACCTTTTTCTTTAGGGTCTTCTGACATCTGGGGCAAGAAAAGACTGAGGATATGACGTCGGTCATGCGCATTTGTACCCGGACGTCCTGATGTCAGACAAATGCGCCTTGACCGACGTCAGCCTTATACTTTGGTATTCGGGCCGACTGGGACAGCGGACTACCCAAGTGTTAGGACTGCAGCAATGTGGATCTTCGAACATCTACATTTATGGTAGGTACAAAACTGTACTTTTGTCTGCCATCCAAAAACTTGAGCAGTGGAATGAGATTGGCAAGCTGACATTACTTTTTTTTTTACTTTCAGTTACTGCTAAATAGTGGAATACTGATGTTCTTCGTATTTCACTGTTGCAGTCATTACATTTGGGTAATCTGCTGGGAGGCTGCCCTCAGTCGGCCTGAATAACAAAGTCTTGGGTCCTGTGTCGGTTGCTGTCTCTTCTTTCATGACGTCAGGTGTATAAAACATGCAGCCGATGCCATTTTAATCAGTCTTTCTTGCCGCGCGGTACCCGAAGCAGAAGCAGTTTGCAAGTGCCGGTCGGCCGACTCCTAAAATTTTCGTTTTCGAGTTTCAGAACCGAAGACTTCAACCTAAAGCTAATTATCCCGTTGGGAAAACTTTTTCCTGCTCCTTACCGATGTCAGTAAAAGTTAATAATTGTATTACTTGTGAGAAGCAAATACCTCATAAGGACTTTCATTTGTACTGTGTTCCTTGCCTAGGCCCTGACTACACAAAAAAACGCAAAGAAAAGAACAGAGCCAGACTGTCGAGGTCCAAAACCGACGAAACTTCTCCTAAGCCAGTCACCGGTACTCAGTGAGGCGCTTTCGCAGCCCCTGATGCCCGCTACTTTTGATTTGCAGGCCTCTGCCGAGACCCTTTCTGAGTCCGAATGCCGCAAAACACTTTAAGTATTGAACCCGCGGATGTCTCTCCCTTGGATGGGTCCAGAGCCGCTGAGCAGGCACTGGCTTCTGAGAATGTTTTCAGGCCTAAAGATTTGTATATTAAACCGATGGCATCATCAAAAACTAGGCCAAAACCAACTTCGATGTCTAAAAAAAACAACGCATGGGCTACATGTTCAGGCCCTATGCCTAAAAAACAAATGATCAAAATGGCTGAGGATTTAATTACCTTGATCAGGGGTTCCCAACCCCCTCCTGCTAAGAGGCCTAGGCAAGGCACTGATTATGAATCTTCAGATCAGGTTTCCATTACTTCTGATTCCTCTTCTGATCAGGAATTTTCTGTTCCACCTTATGCCTCTCCTCCTGAGGATTTCAGGATTTTTCAGAATCCAAAAAGAAGCTTAGGGATTTCCTTCTTATTTCTCAGCATAGGCCTTTGGCTATACCTCCCTTTTTAGACATTGTTGATGATGTTTTCTCAGAATCCAGCATGGCTCCTGATTCCCTGACTACGGCTTCTAGTAAAGCCAGACAGATATTACAGGGTTCCTGACTCCCACAAGTTTCTTTTTAAAAATGCTACTGCTGATCCTGAAACAATTTCTCAGGGTCCCAAGGGTGTTAAGGTTTCTACTGCTAAAAATCCTAACCTTTCTGATAGAGACTCCAGGGCGCTGGATAGATGGGGTAAGAAGGTTTACACGTCTGCAACCCTGGCAATCAGGGCTTTAAACTGTCAATTTCATATGCTTAAATATCAGCAGCATGTCATGGGCCTACTGAAACAGAAAATGATGTTGATTACTGACTGTGTGGAAAATAGAGTTACAGGATTTATTGCATTCAGCTGAACAAGTTGGAAAGCATACTTTGCAATGTGGTTTTGATTCCTTGGAGGTCTCTTGCAGGGCTGCCGTAACTGGATCTGTGATAAGAAGGCATGCTTGGCTCAAGGAGCAAAATCTGCCTGATCATGTTAAAGCAAAATTGTTGGATGCTCCTTTACAAAGGACAGTCTATTTGGTAATAAGGCAGAAGAAGTTTTGAAAAAGATGGAAGATAAAGCTAAATCTATGCAAACTGTAAAAGATTTCCTACAAGTGCAGCCACCCAGGTTCAGTAGGCACTGGCCTACTAAGAATTGGTCCTTTCCAGTACCTAACAGAGCCACTCAGGCCAAACCCAGACACTCCAAACGCTCCAGGTTTCAGTCACAAGGAACTTACAGGACAAAACAATGGGGTGCCTCCAGTAGCAAGGCCCCTCCCTATGGTAAACAGTCCTCTGCCATTTCCAAGCACTTATCTTTTGGCAGCCCCTTTGGGGGGGAAAACTAGCACTTCATGCACAAAATTGGCATCTAATTACCCAGGACAATTGGATCTTAAATATAGTATCCCAGGGATACAGATTTCATTTTCACACGTTGCCAATTCCAAACGGATGGCCAGATCTGCCTCCAAATCAGTGGGCAGAGGCCCAGAAACAAGTTATGTCCCTCATGGATATGGGGGCTATTCAGCCAGTATCAGAAAAGGAAAAAGGACAATGTTTTTATTCAAGACTTTTCCTGGTACCAAGAAAAGACAAATCATGGCATCCATTTCTGGACTTATCCATTCTAAACACTTTCCTGGACATTCCAAAATTCAAGATGCTGACTCTACAACAGCTACTGCCTATGCTGGGCAAGGATGCCTGGTTGGCAACTCTAGACTTAAAAGAGGCTTACCTGCATATCCCAATCAGGGAATCTTGCAGAAGATACCTCTGCCTCAAAGCAGGCAATTTGCATTACCAGTTCTCTGCACTGCCCTTTGGCTTATCTACTGCGCCCACGGTCTTCGCAAAGTGCCTGGCACCAGTAATTGCATTCTGCAGGCAAAGAAACATTAAAATTTATCCTTATCGGGACGACTGCTTAATTCAAGCAGAAAACAAAGATACTCTTCTACAACATCTGGCATTTGTAAAAAGGCTTCTAACTTGCCTATGGTACACCATCAACGAAAAGAAATCACAACTGGTACCCTCTGAAATAATTACATCCCTGGGTGCAAGCTTGAATACAACTGCCCAGATGGCTTACCTCACGTCAGACAATTAAATTCACTTGATGACATACTTCAAACAAGTGGCCACAAATACCCAGCTATCTGAAAGACAAATTATGCAGGCCTTGGGGTTCATGGCTTCCTGCATTCTACTAATTCCATGTGCAAGACTGCATGTGAGGAAACTTCAATGGTATCTAAAAAGCTTATGGAATCAACATTGTCACAGCCTGGAAACAATGATTCCTATCATTCCTTGCCTACAACAGGAGTTTCTATGATGGCCAAAGGCCTGTCACCAAAACAAGGAACTGTCATTTATTCCACCCCCTGCCATCCAAACCCTGACTACATACTCATCAGATTATGCTTGGGGGGCCCCATCTGGCAGGGAGATGCATTCAGGGCAAATATCAACCAGAAAGAAATGCTAGTTGTACAGAATGCTCTGACAGCCTTCAAGGACTTTCTTCATCCATGACAACTACTGATAAAGACAGACAACACCACAGTTATGTGGTACATAAACAAGCAGGGGGGTACCCACTCCTACCCCCTTTGCAGACTATCCATGGCTTTGTGGAACATAGCCTTGACTTACTGAATACATCTTCAAGCTCAATTCCTGCCAGGAATGCAAAATACTCTGGCAGACGAACTAAGCAGAAGTCTTGTGGACCTACACGAATGGAAACTGGATCCACAAATCTTCAGCATGTTGACACAAAGATGGTGGAGCCCAGACATGGATCTTTTTGCTTCTCCCCAAAATTATCAGTTGGACAAATTCTGCACAAGAATTCATCACAAAAAAGCTTGGAAAGTGGACGCTCTGTCCTTCAGCTGGAAAAGCCTATCAGTCTATGCCTTTCTCTTTCTGCCTCTGCTCTCCAAGGTTTTACTGAAAGTCAGACAGGAAAAATCAAAAATGATTCTCATTGCTCCAGACTGGCCTCGCCAACACTGGTACCCCCTCCTACGCAATATGTCACACCTTCCTCCATGGTACCTGCCTCGGAAACCGTATCTACTGTCTCAGCAGAACTGTCAAATTCTGCACACTCAGCTCCAAACTCTGAATCTTGCAGCATGGCTAATCAACTAATTTCATCAGTTACATCTTTCAGTAAGCCTGTGATGGATGTCATTTTGGAGGCTAGAAGGCTTAGTATTAGAAAATCTTATGCTGATAAATGGAAAAGAGTCTGTGCCCGGAACCAAGCACAAGGAATAAATGCAGCAATGCCCAATATTCCTCAGATTCTGCAATATTTAACTGAGATGCTTCATAAGGGCCTATCCTTTTCTTCCATAAAGATTAATGCCTCTGCCATTTTGGCTCATTACAACACAGAGCCTCCTCTCTTTTCTCATCCCCTGCTAAAGCAGTACCTCAGAGAGGCTAAAAATTTGAGACCTCCCAGGAGAGCACCAACTCCTGCATGGGACCTCAATTTTTTGCTGGAAAAACTCACCCTACCTCCTTTTGAACCAGCTGCTACTGCAGACATAACATTTCTCTCTTGGAAGACAGCTTTTCTTTTAGCAGTCACTTCAGCTAGAAGGATTTCAGAACTACAGACTCTCATGACAGTGGAGCCTTTCATTATCTTTTATCCGGACAGGGTGGCCCTCAGGACCAATCCATCCTTTATGCCTAAGGTGGTATCCAGTGTGGATCTTAATCAGACCATTCACCTGCCAACTTTTTTTCCAAATCCACAGAAGAAGGGGGAGCGGATTCTGCATTCATCGGATTCTGCATTCATTGGATGTAAACAGACAACTAAGATTCTACTTAAACAGGACAAAATCTCAGTTCATACATTCCCAAACATTACCATTTACCTCTCTTTTCTAAATCCAGAGCAGGCTTTGCCACTGCTGTCCTGCAGGGTCTTATAGCTACTCCTAATGCTGTATAATTCCATCCTCCCAACCATAGCTTTGGGATTCTACCCAAATGTAATGGCTGCAACAGTGAAACATAAAGAACATAGTACAGTTGTGTACACGTACCATAAATGTAGATGTTCGAGTGTATTCACTGTTGCAGTCCTGGTTACCCGCCCCCTGTTTCTCTTTTATTATACCTCTTCTTTCTGTTACTATGCTCAAAAGCCTTTTTGGTGTATTTGCTTTTAGTTGGAGGTATATTTTTTTGTGTTCTATATATTTATATATATATATATATATATATATATATATATATATATTTCTATATATATGTGTATATATATATATATATATATATATGTATATATCTATATATGTATATGTATATATATATATATATATATATATATATATGTATATATATATATATATATATATATATATTTTTTTTTTTTTTTTGCTCCCCATTTGCGGGGGCACCTGACATCTGAGGCAAGAAAAACTGATTAAAATGGTGTTGGCTACATGTTTTATACCCCTGACGACCTGACGTCATGGAAGAAGAGACCGCAACTGATGCAGGACCCAAGACTTTATTATTCAGGCCGACTGAGGGCAACCTGCCAGCAGATTACCCAAATGTAATGACTGCAACAGTGAATACACTCGAGCATCTACATTTATGGTAAGTGTACACAACTGTACTTTTTCTGTCTTGTGTCGTTTTGTTTCTGTCAGTTGACTTGTGACATGGGGCACCCTGTTACCTCAGGGGTCAACATTTTTTCTTGAAATGGCAGATTTTGGGTACAATAGTAAACATTAATGATGTTGATAAAATGTACAGTTGATTCACTTTTTGCCACACATACAGCCTACATATCAAAATAAAAAAATTAAGTATATAAATACATATGTATGCATACATGTGTGTGTGTGTGTGTGTGTATATGTATGTATATATGCATACATGCATGCATACATATACATACATACATATGTTTGTGTGTGTGTATGTCTGTATATATTATTTCAAGATGAGTATAATCCACTGATGGTGCTTTCGATAAGTAAGTTATGGTTGTTTATCTGGCTGTGTAAACAGTTCCATATTATATATTGATTTGCTGTTGAACTTCTCAGAGTTAAGTTTTTAATAGCTGTTTTGCCTGTCCATTGCATGGTAATGTGTAATGCTTCTCTCTGGGATTAACCTGCAACAGATGCAGTTCTTTTTCTTGGAGTTCTGCTACCACATGGTGTTACTCAGTTTGGGGTTTAAACGGGCCTTATTGTTCAGCAAGCCCAGTGAAATGCAGCCATGATATTAAAAAAAGCCTCTTTTTTTACTCCAAAGTGTCTGTCCTTTATTTATTAACATTCTGGCTTTATAGTACAGTTTTTTCTTGGGATCCTGAGAGCTGCTTTATTTTCTTATACCATAACTTGCAAGTTTCTTTTATTTTGTAGTGAAAACCTTATTTCTTGTTTGGATGTATTAAATTGTGTTCAGTTGGTTTCTTTGTGGTTATGAATATTAGGATTCACTTGGTTATATGGGGGTGTGAGTGCAGCAGACTTGACAAAACCCTTTTGGAAATGGGAAATGAACTCCAGCCATTCATTTTTCTTTCTGTCCGCCTGCAACAGCCTTGCATTCACTGCACCCTTTTTGGTGACCCCATTAGTCATACCTTCAACTATCCAGATTTTTGTCTCTTATTTTTCTTCTGTTTTGCATAAAATGTTTGGTTTTCTGACAAGTCTTTGAGGATTGAAGTCAGAAAATGACAGACATTTGAGTTTCAGACTTCATACCCTCCAGAAAATTCTTACTAATGCACAATCTGTTATTCCATCAACTTTAACAGTTTATAAGGGCAATGTTTAAAACTGTCACTATTTTTGAGCCTTTGCCCCCAATATTTATGGCTTTGTCCAGATTTCTTGCTCTAAGAGATTGAGAGGTATGCCGCACAGCAGCAGCGCATGGCGACTGGATCAGCGGAGCTGTTAACTTTACTTAAATAAGTCATTAAATAGTAAAAGAAAAGTTTAATAGTAAACTTCTGCCTGGGTTCTGGTCCTGCAGCAGCCAAGCCAAAAAGGAGAAAGCGCTGCAAGTTTAAGTTAGTTATTCTGCTACAATGAGTCAAAATACAATTGTTTCTCTGAAATAACTGTAAAGGTCAGACTGTTATTAACCTGTGTGTAAATTTAGCCTCTGAAAGTGACAAGCTACAACAAAACAACTACTTATGACTCAGCAAAGTATCTAGCATTCTGTACTATGTCACAGAGCTAAAAAAAAACTGTATAAGCAATATATTTCTGGAATCATCACATTTTACATGGTGTATTGGTGTCCTGCAGGGAGTCGTTGACAACACAGTTCACTGTGAATATGGTTCTTGATCAACTCAGCTGAATGGATGGTAGTTGCTGATCTTAGGTATATGACTACAAACTTTATCTCAAAAGATAAGAGGGATAAGTCCTGACTGTATGTATTCTTTTAAATAGTTTAATAAAATGCCCATACTATGTAACAGACCTTACAATTAGTGATTCACTAAATATCTGTTAGTACTATCTTTCCTTGTAAAACTATTGCTTCTGTTTCCCATTATTTGTTTACAGTGAAATATACCTTACTGTATAATTGTCCTTTAGTTTTTCATAAGTATTCTGTGTGAAGGTTCTTCCTTTAAACTGTAATCCTATGTTGTGAGAGTACAAATTATTGCTATGAGAGTATATCATGTCAATACTGTACTCTTTGACATAATGTAAGACAAAGCAACACAGTTAGGAACATTAAAGCTTAGTTGCGATGCAACATTTGATTACTAAGGAATACTGCAATGCAGAAAATACTGCAGAGACCAGAAATAATGTCTGATTAGGGACTTTATATTATTCTGTATACAACTTCTCCAAACCTTGTCACCAGTTCTTTCATTTATCAGTTATAATCTTTTATTATTATTGTTACATTTGTTTGGTTAGACAAATTTTGGCTTAATTCTTTCATTTCATTTTCCAGCAAAAACTTCAAAGAACACAAACCAGGAATGCGTGAGTGCACACAAGCATGCTCACACACACACACACACACACACACACACACACACACACACACACACACACACACACACACACACACACAAAATTGTATCATACTTAATGTGATTTCTTTGATGATAAGCATTGTATTTTATTACAACTGTTTGTCCTTTTGCCCTAGTTGTGCCTGAAATGGGTCATATTCCTTTCTTACAAAACAACATTCTGAATTAATCCTGAAATACCATGACATGATACTATATATGTATAAAGTTATGAGCGAGGTAGAGGTAGGTAAGGGTTTGTTGAAAGGGTGTGCAGAGCTGTACGCTAGCGGTAGAATTTAGCAGTTAAAACCAATACTAGTAGAATTAGAAAAGGAGAATACGTAGCTGCATACCTTAGGTAGTTACAAGTGACTGGATATGGATAAGGCATGGAAGGGATCTGACATTGTTTTTATTTAGAGGCTTCAGTGGATTGTTTTGGTAATGAAATGAACATTGTATCAATCCTTCCTTTAAATAGTATTGCAGTTGACAGGTGCAAATGAGGAGACTAGTATTGCAGGAATAAGCACAGGCACGGGATTGGTACGAAGGTTGGTGGATTACAGGATAAAGGGGAGGTGGGAGGGAATCACAGGGAGGCTCTCTGTTTCACAAATCACAATTTAAAAGAAATTAGAAATAACTAAGATAAAAGGTCTTATTGTATATGACTGGTGTACTGTCTTACAACACTGACCTGGTTCTCCACTCTAGAAGCTGATTGTTTTATTTTTTCCACTCTGGCTTGTACCTTCGTGGTGCAGCCCGCTCCATTCATCCTCGCTTCGCTCGGGTTCACTCCACTCCCCTACCTTACCCCCATTCCCACCCACCTCCACTTCTGTTTCCTTTTTACTTTCCCTAATTAACCACACCCCTCACTCCTGAAACAGGCCCCACCCTCCACTTTCTACATTTCAACTCTGTTTCATAGCAATAATGCCCCCATCTTCTCTACCTTTCTAAACATACCCCCTTCATTCTCCCTCAGTTTTTATTACTGCAGGCATACCCATTTCCTATCTACATTCCCAGTCTTCCCAACATCTATCTCCCATTCCCCCCACTCTTCACTACTTACCTACCCAACATGTTCTTAGCTTCTACTGCTTATACACTTTAACACTTCTTACCTCTTATCATGGCCCTTTGCCCGCTACTCTAACATCACCTACCCTCCCATATTTCCATACTGATATTCAAACAACTATCAGCTACTTCATTGCACCTGCACTATTCCCTATTTGCACTACCAACATCCACATAGTTAAAATCATCCCACTCTCTTCTTACAAGATGAAACCTAAGTACTCCACCTATTACCCTTTTCCATATTTTTTCTTGCTAACTTACTATGATTTGGTGGCATGCACCCCAACCCTGGGCCACACATCACCTACTCTACTGACAAAATTATCTACCCCAACATCTTCCCATCAACCCCTACCCCATCCAACATTTCTCCCCCTGCTACTTCCTTAAACTCTGCTAACCTTCCACCTTCCAAAATCCTAACATGTCTTAATATGTAAAGTATAACAAATAAAGTAAACTCTCTTCACTCCCTAATTACTCTGTATACCCCAGGCATTCTCGCTGTCTCTGAAACATGGCTAAAACCACATATCTCTGACTCAGAAGTTCTACCCCCACGCTATAATATTTTCAGACTTGATCATCAGCCTAAAAAAGGGGGAGGTGTAGCCATTCTATATTCAGAGCAACTCTCACTTTTCTCTCTTCCCACACCCCCTCCTAACTTTCACACTGCTGAAATTCTTATAGTTAATTTTCAGCTTAGCAAGCACAAAAATCTCACTATAGCAGCCATCTGCATCCCCCTGGAAATAACATTCCAATCCTAGAGCAATTTCTTTCCTGGATCTCTGACAACTTCACCTATGAGACCATTATCCTAGGGGATGTTAATACTGACAGGAATACTGTCAGTTCCGCCTCTCCCCAGAGCTGCATAAACCTGTATGGCTTATCTCAACTGACCTCTTCTCACACCTGATACAATAAAAGTACCAACACTGCCACTATTGGATTCTCACTTCCAACCCAACCACCTATCACAACCCCTGTACTCTTCCCGACTCCTTCAGTGACCATCTTCCAATTTTTGTCCATAGCCATTCATCCCAACTACAGAGAACACACCATTATAAAGATTGTCACAAACTCTCCAATTTCAATCCCACTTCCTTCAACAATATACTTTCCTCTATCAACTGGTCCTTCTTATACAACCTTCGTCTTGATGATGCCATCTCCAAATTCAGTGACATCTTCCTTAATACTTTAAACTCTTTGGCCACCACTAGAAAGATTGCACTAAAATGTAATTTCTTCCCTTGGCTATCTCAACCCACATATAACCTTATGCTACAGAGAGATAGAGCCTGGAAGATCTGGAAAAAAACTAATCTCTAAACCGATCTTCAAACTTCTAGAGAACTCAGGAACCACACCAAAAAACAAATTGACAATGATAAAGACAGTACTTTCAGAAACCACTAAATAATCCTCACTCCAACCCCAAATTTGTTTGGAACAATATAAATAAGCTACTTTTTCCAGTTATGCCTACTACACCCAGTCCCTCTCCAAATAGCTCAGACCTTGATAATGTTACCCTGCTAAACACATTACTCATCAACTCCATCAAAAATCTTACTAGAAATAAAAACATAAATCCTTCCACTACCGATCCCACATCCACTCCTCCTGCCTCTCCCTTCTCTTTGAAACCTGCCCTCACTGCTTATATCAGATCTCGTCTCTCTAAACTTAAACCATGTTCTCCTTCTGCTGACAACTTACCCCCTCAATTCGTCAAAATTGCTGCCAGTGCCATTGCTTATCCCATCTCAGTACTTATCAACTGATCCATCTTTGAAAACACAGTACCCAACATCTGGAAGAAATACTATGTTATCCCCCTCCACAGGCCCCTCCAACTATACCCCATTGCTCTACTATTCCCCCCTCTCCAATATAATGGAAACATGCATTCATAAATCCTTGAACACCTCCTACAGGAAAATCTCTTAACACCCAAACAACATGGCTGTCATCCCCACTGTAGTACTGCTACTGCTACCATATCCTTTACTCAGACAATTGCCAAAGTTCGCAATGAAAATGAAATCGTCTCTAATCTATTCCTCCATTTATCCAAAACTTTTGAAACTGTCTGTCACAGCCTTTTTTATCCAAGCTCAAGAACCTTAATCTTTCTCAATCTACCATACTGTGGTTTACCAGCTACCTCTCTGATAGATTGCAATCTGTCAGATGGCTGTCAGCCTCCTCTCCTTTCCTTCTTATTCAAACTGGCGTACCTCAAGGTTCTATACTAGGACTCCTCCTCTTTAACATCTTTACTAATAATCTACAAACACAGCCTGCCCCCGCTCCTCACTAATTCAGTATGCAGATGATTCTACTATAGTATCCTGTTCCAATAATCTCCCCCACCTCCTGTCTCTAATCCAAGGCTCACTGCTGTCTGTTGAAAAATGTCTAAACAACAATGAACTCTTACTTAATCCTAATAAAACAAAACTACTTCTCTTCCTCCCTAAATCTCTACAGCATTGTAAAAACTCCTTCACAGTCAAATCTGTCAATAATACTGCTATTTCAGTTGAACCCCATACTAAACTCCTTGGTGTTGTTATTGATGACCAACTTAAGTTTGATATCCATATATTTCAGGCCATCAAAAACACACCAAAAACTAGGCTTACATTACTGGAATAAAAAATACCTGACAAAGGACACTAAACACTCTCTGTCACAAGCTTTTCTATTGCCAACTCTCTTTTATGCCGATCCTATACTCACAAATCTACAAACCAACCTCACAACCAAGCTGGAATCCATCTACAATAAAATTGCTAGATTTGCTGCAAACCTTCTTTACCACTCCCACCACTGTAATGCCCTTAAAGACCTTCAGTGGCCAGAAGCTCAAAAACAACTCTTACTTCCACAACTATACCTTGCTCACTCTACTCTTGTAAATCCCTCCCTCTGCCCTGCTCTCTCTACCCTTATCTCTCACTATACTCACAAACACTGTCTCTGCAGTGATGACCAACATCTACTGGAAATTCATAAGCCTCTGAAACAAATAGGTAAACTCTTGTATAGCCATTATGTTGACAGCACGTGGAATAAACTTCCCCCGGATCTAAGAACAACCACTAGCAGTTTCTGTTTCAAAAAAATGTTAAAAGACTACATGCTCATAAAATGGTCATGCCCCTGTCTGGCCTTCCTCACTTCTCCCTCTCTTCCTCATCTACCTCTCTCTAAGTACCATTTTACTTGTAAACTTAAACCATATTTCTTCTCCCTTTTAATGCAGGCAGTCTTTCACAGAATCAAAAACTATTCAATTTTTAATGTGGAATCCTTTTGCATGTTTTACTTGTGATTAACTGCAAATTGCTAATTGCAATCCTATTATCTGTATATTTGTAAATATTGTGCAGTTTGATTACAGTTTGATTCTCTAAACTGTGAACTGTTGTATACTCTGTTAGGTACTTGTTTATTTTACACTACATGTTTGTACTTGTTTTTGTATATGTTTTTTGGATCTTTTTTCCTCGGGCCTCTGCTGAAAAGTGCTTTTTGCCCAGTCAGACTAACCCGGTTAACAAATGTCAAATAAATAAATAAAGATGGGAATAAAGAGATTGCAGGTGTAAAGTGCATAAATAAGAATATATCATTAATTAGCATGTGCATTTGTGTGTATGTTAATATTTTCTGCATTCATGTTATATGTAAATAGTCATGGTGTGTGCATTGCTTCTTTGACATTTTGTGTTGTAATGAATAATGTGAGTGACTGTGCATGCATTTTAGTGTAGATGGATAGAAGCATTTTATTTTTATAAAAAGTAATGTGTGTTTTAGTTTTGCACAAGTTCATATATTAATATAAATAAAATACTATTCTGTTTATTTTGTGCTTCACATTTTGTCTGTTCTTCAGTTTGTCTTTAAAAGTTGGTATCCCACAATTCCATTGGAGTGGGTGGGGTTACATAATTTTGTATGCAGATTTTATGTTAACTAGTGTAAAGATTTTTGGCCAGTTGTACCTATTTTTTATGGGCCTTTGTCCAGATTTTTTATGATTCCAGGTTGAGAGGTATGTATACTGCAATAAAGTGAAATATAGTTTCAGGCACTGGTCAAGCTCCTTATAGAACAATTTCAGGTAATGAATGTCAGTAACATTTTTAAATCCCTGTAGATCCTCACTGTTCTTTGTATCCATGGGTAATTTATTCCATCTACCAAGTACACACTGTTGGGATCCCCTCAGGGGACAAATGAGAACCACTCTTTATGGTCCTGGGAGAGAGAACAAGGAACATTTCCCTGTTGTGTCAGAATGCTGTGCCTATACTTAGGAAAGCTGCTGCTGCCATTAGAAACACAGTTAGCCCCATTTTTCCTGTCAAAGAGAAACAGAAACCAAGCATGTATCTACTTCTCCTCAGTTTTGTTTGGATAGGAGTAGTTTACTGGGTCTGGCTCAGGTTTTAATTCAGACTATTTATCCTTTTGATCCTTCTTGTAGTTTCTGGTAAAAGAAACAGAAATTCCTCTTTTCCTAAAGGGAGTCTGAATCTAAACATGAAGATACAGGGACGGATAAATTTTTTCCCTCAGATTTCTGTTTCAGACTCTGAGGAGAGCTCAGTTTATGATTCTCCCTGTGGAGATTTCTGTTTCGTTGAGACGATTGCCAGAATATATCACTGTTTCAATGGGAAAACACTGAAGTTTCTCAGTCCCTCAGAAAATGAGTTGTTATAGAAGGATTTTTCAGATCCTACACCCATTCCTCCTGCTCTGTCTGATTTACAGGATGTGGGTATTACTACCAGCAGTTTTCCTGATAATCAGCCAGCTGTTCCTAAAAAGGCAGATTGGATGTATAAAGTTCCTCACTCTTTTAAATTTTATACACTATTTCCAAACCTAACCCAGCAGCTAAAGCTCTAGGTGATCCCACTACTGCTAAGGACCTAGTCAATTCAAATCCTACCCCTTCTGATAAGAATGAGAAGTTATTGACAGGTATTGAGAAAAAGTGTATACTTCTGCACCTTTGATTTTCAGAATTTTAACTTGTTAGGCTCATGTGTTAAAGTTTATTCTGAAACATTGTGAAACTATAAGGAACATTTTGTGTTTAGCTTTTTTCTTATGAGGAAAAATCTGTTTTAAATAATTTAGTTTATTTTATTACACGAGTCACTCGTTGTTTACAGTGTGTGCCTGCCTCTGTTGATACTTCTTCCAGGGCTATGGTCAGTGGTACTGTTGAGGAGGATTGTATAGCAGCATTCACAGAACCTCTCAATTGATGATAAAAATGAGATTTTAAATTCTCTGTTGGATAAAGACATAGTGTTTGGCCCCTCTGCTGCAGAGGTGATCAAAAAGTGTGACGAAAGGGGCAAGCTGATCCAAACAATTTCTTAAGATTTTTCAGCCCTCCTTTTTACATTTTCAAGGGATTTTCTGTCTCTTCATCCAGTTTTGGCAAAAAGCAGAATAAACCATTTCAACAAAATACAGGTAAACAGCCAATTATGAAAAAATGGCAAGGAGGTTCTAAAAAGAAGTCCCAAACCTCCCAAAACCAAGGACAGGCCAACAAGTCTGGATGACTGTTCAAGAGACCTAGTGGCCCCTTTCTTTTCTTCCAGAAAGTCTGAATCTCCATTTTTCTGATATGTAACAGATTATTCATCAAGGATACTGATGGCAGTGAGAGGAAATCCCTCCTTTCTAGGGGGCATTCCTCATCCTCCAGATCAGACTGTTTTGTTTCCACCAGTTCTTCATCTCATGCCGTCAAAAGAAGTGATAAAACCAGTTCCTTCTTCCCAGGTGGGGAAGGATTTTTATTCAAGGATGTTGCTAGTGCACAGAAAAATAATGGAGACTAGTTGTGAATCTTTCTTTCATAAGCCAGTTTGTGGTAATGCCCAGATTCAGAATGCTGTCACTGAGGTTCATAGGATGATACTAGGCTATTGGTCCGGAGGCCCTTATAAGCCTAGCCAAGAATTTTGCCCATGTTCCCTCAAAGTCAGCACTTGTTTCCCCTGTCTAGCAGGCACACATGTGGGATCCCAGGGGTGCATTTTCTGCTTCCCATCCAGTCATCCAGGTTCCTCTTAAAGAGGACTAGAGAGGTACTCTGCTTGACATGGAGAGGGAGTCTATTTCACAGATGGGAGAGTCTTTGGGACACAAATCTAGCCTGCCATCAAGTTCATTTAATGTCACAGACCAGGTTACGTCTTTTTGCGCGGGTTGCTCGAGTGGAGTTTGTCTTATAGTCTTACGGATATGCAGCAACTCTATCAATACTGAGTTTGAAATGGCCTTGTATGCCAGACACAGGTCACCTCTGAGCAGTCTGTATGAGACTGAGTAGAGGGACAGGACTTTTAGCCTATCTGTATAGGATAGGTCTTTGAGACCCTGGTTTTCCTAGTCAGGTACCTCTGTGGACTCTCCAGCTGCTGCATGTGCTTGGCAAGGTACATGCCGAAGGGGGCACTGACTCGATAATGGGTTTGATAAGGGAGGAGTAAACTTCACAATCTGTTACTCCTTCTTCCTCTTTCAGGTTTCCTGGTAACACTAGATTTAAAAGAAGTTTATTATCACACCCTATTCATCCAGACTTCAGATGCTTCTTGTTTTGTTTTTTGTCTGGATCACATTGTCATTTCACTGTCTTACCCTTTGGACTATCCACTGCACCAAGAGTGTTCACAAAATGTCTGACTCCAGTTGTAGTTCATTTAAGGCTAGAGGATATCCACATTTTTCCACATTTAGATGACTTGCTTATCTTCGTAGAATCTTTTTCAAAATGCCAGGAATTTCTCTCTCTCTTTCTGTTGGGTGAAAGATTTCTTACACAACCTGGGATTCCAGGAGAACATTCCAGTGTCTTTCTTGACTTCTTCACAAAGTATTGTTTTCTGAGATGTCAGCTAGACATCTCACTTCAAAGTCATTTTCTTCCATATGAAAAAATAGATCTTAATGTATAACTATTTCTAAGGTTTTCCACTCAGACTTTGGTTATTGCGAGGGAATACGTCAAGATGTCAGGTCTCATGGCATCTGCGTTTCTCATGATCTCCCTAGCAAGACTCCATATGAGAAAGATACAGAGGTATCTGAAATGTCTTTGGTCCCAGCATCAACACCCTTTAATTTTTCAAATCCCAGTGCTGAGGTTTTTCAGAAGAGAAATCTTTTGGTGGAGACAACAGATATCTTAAATCGAGGTGCCCCTCCTCCCTCCCTGCTCCAAAGCAGTCAATCAGATTTTTTTCTTTGGGGGGGGGGGGGGTTCACGAGGGATAAAAGTGCAGGGGTATGGAACATCAAGAACAGACACAAACACATAAATATCAAGGAGGGGTTTGCCTTTGTCAAGGCACTCAACTCTCTGAAGAATCTTTGGTCTCCAGAACCGCTTCAAGTAGTTGCAGACCGTTCCACATTCATGTGGTACATCAACAAACAAGGGAGTGCCAGGTTGCAGACAAGCCATTTTAGCTTGGATGTAGCTTCACAGCACAATCTCACTCTGCATCACACCAGAGCAAAATTTTCTGGTAGTCAAACAATGGAGGATCAAGGCAGACCCTCATAAATTTAAACAAGATTAGGGGGTCTTCCAAGATTTGGTCTATCTGTGCAGAATCCCTCAATTAGATCTCTTTGCCACCTATCTGAACAATCAACTGGCAAGATTCTGTTCCAGGACTTCATGCAAGAAGGCCTAGAAGACAGATGCCTTTATTTTTCCTTGGACAAGAATGATCCTTTATGCTTTTCCACCCTTTCCACTAATATCCAGGGTACTTCTGAAGATTCAGAAGGAATTCCCTAATATCATATTGGTGACACCATTCTGGCCCAGGCAGCTGTCATTCTCCCTTCGTTTGGAAATGGCCAGGGGCAAGTACCACAAGTTTCCTCACATACAGGGTCTGTTCGCACAAGAAAAGGGGTGATTGATACACCCTGACATCAATCAACGTCAGTAGACTGTGTGAATTATAGGGCCCTAATTCCTTTTAGGCACCTGTTTAGTGAAGCATCTCAGTGCAGAAGGTACTAATGGAGCAAGAAATTAGCTACTAGAAAGTCATATACTAGCAAACGGGAAAGGTTTTCTGATTGGTGCGAGCAACATAACCAGCACCCATTCAGGGCTAGTTGTTCTCTGGTTCTACAATGTTTGTATGGTTTACTATACTATGGCCTTTGCTAAAGCCGCAGTGGTACAGCAGTAGCATTGTTGCCTCACAGCAAGAGGTTTTCCTGTTCGATTCTCGGCTGGAGTGCCTTCTGTGTGGAGTCTGCATCTCCTCCCCGCGGTCAAGTGGCCGCCAAAGGACATGCGTGAATGGGCGTGCCTTTGCTGAAGGTTGGGTGTCGGGCTGGCAATTCGGCATCATAAAAATCTACTGCCAATCATTAGCGGACCGGAATTCCGCTGTGGCGACCCCTAACCGGGAAAAGCCGAAAAGACAAGCAAACTATACTATGGCCTTTCTTTTTCCTCTGCCAGGAGTCTTTCATTGGCCATTTCAGCATGCCTGCCTATGGATCCTCCTCTTTCCTTTCAGTCTCATGTCAAAATGTTTTTCAAAGGGGTTTTGCTTAATATTCCTTCAAGAAAACTGGCAAAGAGAAGCTAATCTGTCTGACTTGATGTCCTAACTTACAAAACAGTTTTACTAATTGTTCTGAATTCTGCAAGAAGGGTATATGAGTTGCAAGCTCTTTTGGTGAGTCAGCCCTTTCTTGTTTTCCATAGGGACAGAATTTCTTTGTTAAGTAATCCTACTTCTGTGCCTAAAGTGGTATCTGAGTTTATTTTAAGCCAGCTATCCATCTCCCAGTTTTCTTCCCTGAACCGAAAAATGAGAGAGAAAGGATCCTCCATACCTTGGATATCCACAGACAACTCCGGTACTGTCTTGACAGAACAAAAGCTTTCAAATACTTGGATCAGTTGTTCTTTTCTTGTGAAGGTAAAAAGAGAAGGGTTAATCTGTATCAGAACAGACTGGTTCCAAGTGGTTGTCTAAGGCTATTACCTTTTGTTACATAACCATAAGAAAACTTCCAGGCATGGTCAAGGCCCACTTTGCCAGGGCCTTGGCTTCATCTGTGGCTTTTTGGAAAGGGTTGGATTCTAGAAGTATTCCAGAAGCTGCTACTTGGTCCTCTGTACGTACGTTTACTAAGCACTATAGCTTGATTCCTTCTCTAGGTCCATTTTAGGGTTTGATAGGACCATTCTCCAGGGGTTCCTGGACTCTTCTCCTTCTACCTCCCAAATGTGTAAAGCTGTGGTAATCTACCCAATGTACTGTGTGGTTTTACCTTCCAGCTATTATTTTTGTAATCTACCCATAGTAGCCTTAGCTGTACAGTAGTGATCAATATGATGAACATCGTACAGTTGTCTAAGTAAATGTACCATAGCAGTGGCTGCTTTCCCTCTCCACCTCCATTGTTTTTAGTGTGCATTTTATGCTTTCATTTTTGTTGTTCATGACTTTGTCCATTCAGGGCTCAGCTTCCCTTTCTGTGTTAGCAGGAAATCTCTGAAGGGCTTTACATCCAAACTTGTCTTTTAGTCAACTCAGCTGTAGCTGCATAGCATTTTGGGCAAGTGGAAGGTGCCCTCAATCTTTGGAAGCTGTCTGTCTATTTTATCCTTGGCAAGATACAACCCTTGTAGCTGAGACTACTGCAACAATGATCATTCAAACATCTGCTGCTACAGCAAGTTTAGTTACACAACTGTACTTTCACTGGGAATAGTCCAAATCTCAACAGCCAGCCTACCATTTCCAGCCCATCAATCAAGTTTGTATGTTTTCTCTGTTTTCCATCAAGCAATTCCTCTGTTTTTGTCTGCCTGGGAGCCGCAGCTGCCATACCGCAGTTTGTTTTTATCACATCATTGTTTCTTACACGTTGAATTATTGTTGTGTATTCTTTTACTACATAATCCGAATGATAGCCAAAACTTGATTTATCATCAGCCCATTTACAAAGGTCCAAAGGGAAAGATAGGGGTCTGAAAGTAGAGTTGGGAGTTTGAAAGGAGAGTAGTATTGCTGGAATTGATTTCATTCTCAAGTCTTGGTGAATACCTTCACAAGGTGGACCCTGTTTTTCACAAAACCTCACCAAGACGACACTTATATTTTTTATATAAGATATATTATGGACAAAAATAGGTAAAAAAAAAAAATAGCTGGTTAGTTGCACAAGACCCAGGATAAAAAAGTGCCCAATCCTGATAGGCACACTCGTGCTAGGACTGGAAAAAATGACCGTGTGGAATCCTCAAGATATGGAAACATTCTACAATGGGGCTAGGCCAGGCCCAGGGGGAGGATGCCCCCCCCTTGTTGTAGAAGGACGTAGCAGTCCACAAAAATCACAAAAACTGATATACCAAAAAAGAGCCATAAAGACGTTAAAGTGGACTATTGATAAGAAAGAAATTATGTAATGTTACTATTGGATCTATATCACTTTGTTGAATGGCTATTCAGTGAATAGCCATTCGTCAAACAACTATTTAGCAAAGCCGCTCTTCATTGAACGGCAAAGTTTAAGTAGGGCACAGAAGAGATTGGCCAACCAAGTGACCACAAAAAAACAGTAAAATTTAAAACCTGCACCTCCCCCTCCCCACACACACACACCCTTCCAACCAACTCCAAGATAGCACTACATTGGGGAAAGGGCAAATTCCAGACTGTGGCCAACCACTGGTTTGCCCTAAGAGTGGCTTCACTAAATAGGTGAATGACTAATGGCTATTTGCTGAATAACCAATCAACAAAATAATATAGACCTCTTACTATTATGCAACAAGCTCAGAATTTCCAGACAGAAGAGATACAAAAAGATTAAGAGAGAAATTAGAGGAAAGAAAAATACTTGTACAGTAAAACCTGTCAGAAACTTTAATAAAAATGTGCATTCCTTAATACAACAGATTTTGAAAAACATATAGAACAAGAAACACTGGGAGATTTGGGAAAAGAAATACTAAGGAAGTGCGAAAATGTAAAGAACAAAATCTTAAGATATTTGAAAGGTATAAAGACAGTATGGACATGGGAAAGAAAGTGGGATCTGATATGGTGCAATATTTATGCAAAGGAGAAAGCCAAATGAATCAATACAAAACAAACAGCTCCAGAGATATTTAAAGGGAAATGTAGGCAATGGCATCCCCGATATAGAAAAGTTCACAATTCAAAAAATAAGATCACAAAGAGGGAACTTAGAACAGAAGATTAGTAAAGTAGAAGTTAAAAAATATAAGCTGAAGTTGTGGAATATCAGCAGAGTGTAGGATTTAGCGTAGAAAGTCTAACAGGTTATATCACAGCATGATGGAACAATGAGTCCCCCAATTAAGGAGAAACAGGAGGATCAGGAGACATCTGAAAAAGAAATATGGACGGGAAAGAAAAATAGATTTAATATGGTGCTATATTCATGCAAAGTAGAAAGTGAAACTAATTAATAGAAAAAATAGCAGCGCCAAAGATATTTGAAGAGAAATACAGGCAAAGGCATCCGAATATGGAAAATTTTACAATACAAAAAATAAGAAGGGGGAAGTTGGCATAATGGGTAAGGTGTTTATCTTATAAACACAAGGTGCAGGATTTGATTCTTACTGAGTAATTGGCTAGGCTTAAACTGGCCCACAAGAGCAGTTAGCCTAGTACTAATCTGTGAACCTATAAGAAAACAAACTAATCTATGAACCTATAAGAAAACAAACTAATCTATGAACCTATAAGAAAACAAACTAATCTATGAACCTATAAGAAAACAAAAAGGAAAAGTAGAAAAGAGGATTAGTAATGGAGAAGTTAAAGAAATAGAAACAGAGGTAATGGATTTACATGCAAAGTGAAGGATTTAATGTAGAAAATCTAATTCTGATAACATCACAGCACGATATGCCAATGGATTCACAGATTAAGGAGAGACCAGTTAGGAGGGAAATGCCTGACCAGTTGCCATATGAAGATATTTTCTTAGGAAGCCAGTACAAAAGTTCAGTTGGAGCTGCACAGCAACAGAAGGAACATGAAACTGTGTGAATTCTGCTGCAGTCAGTGTTGTGGAATGATGGGTTAGTGAGTTTCCATGTGAAAAAGCAATGGGTGATACAGGATGAAACTGAAGCGAATGTGGCACATGAAGATGCTCTGGAACTTCTTTAGAATGTTCGCAAGAAATCGAGAACAAAGAACGTGCCCTCTGTTTAGAAGGAAAGGATCTAAGAGAAGAGTTATTTGAGTTAATAGAGGTGGACAGTCATATTAAGATCAATTAAATAGATTACAGAACGTCAATAAAACCCCAAAAATTAGAAGTTTGATGAAACAAATGATGGTCCCCTGACATTCACAAACTCTACAACAGAAGGAGGAAACTGATGCAGAATAAGGTGAAGTCCCAAGACTGGAAAAACTCTTTTATCAGCCTCATCAAAAAGTTGAGATCCCTCATCAAATCCTGTAAAGCTAGCTATGAAAACAAAATTGCAGCAGATAGTAAAGAAAACCACAAGACCTTCTATAGTTATGTAAAGAATCTCCATGGCAGTACCCAGATTTGCTCTGAGCTACTGCACAATGGTACCTCCTATACAGAGCCAACAGATATTGCCACTATGCTAGACGACAGATTCAGTGCCAACTTTATCCCTCCCCCGAGGGACCATTCATAATACCAATAGATTGCCAGGCACCCAGTATTACTGCTGCACAGGTTAAAACAGCACTGTCCAAGGCCAAGAATACAGCTTCTGTGGAACCTGACAATATCCCTGGCTGTGTTCTACGTGAACTACATTGTGAAATGGCATCTCACCTGTGTGCCCTGTTCAGTCACAGCCTCACCTCAGGCATTGTCCCTTTGGCATCATCACCTGGGGGTGCCTGCTTTCCCGT
>NC_056743.1:615714615-615732079 GCF_019279795.1 Protopterus annectens | reverse complement strand
GGTTATGGTATGACAGTATGTATTAATGTAATTGTTTTGGTTGTGGGGCAGATGTTGGTGGGTGTACATAGCACATGCAGGTGTGTAGGAACCCGTTTTATACAACATCTATATGTGTGGGTGTTCTTTCCCTATGTGAACACCTATCCCTTAGTGGACTAATACTATGGTAAATGCAGGCTGATTCATTAAGGCATTGTTAAATGCTTCCTGTATAGCATGCAGGTACTGTTATTCCTTGAATCCTTTTGGCAATACATCGGAATGTAATAAAGTTTTGCAAAATGAAAGCTGTCTGTGTATTTCTGTCATGGATATTTGCAGTCATTGCAGTTGTGTTGGTGACTGTGTCCATAGGACATATTTGTAATAGTGTATTGGCATATACTCTTCATATGTTATGTTCATATTGTTTGGGGGGGGCGGAATATGTGATTGCTATGGTCCATGTTATACTCAGATATGAACACTTCAGATGCTGTCTACAGACATGTATATATATGTATATATATATATATATATATATATATATATATATATATATATATATATATATATGAGCATACACCTTTAATTGGGTACATGGCGGGTTGTTCTATTTCAACACATTCCTCCCTTTTGTGTTTTAACCTGTCTGCATACAGAACTGGGATAGATACATCCCAGGTAGCTTAGTGTTAGGTTACTCTGAGGATGGAGTACATGGTTGTGGGTTCTACTCCTGGAAGGTGTTATTATTTTACCTGTCAGAGTAGGCACTGGTAGGGAAAGTGTGAATAACGCACATTTACGCGGTTGTAAGCAGGTTTGCCCGTGGTCTGCATGATGTTAAGCAAAGGTTAAACCTGTGAAGCGCTTCTCCATTTACCGTGTTTCAGCACCGCTTACCATCACGCAAATCCATGGAAACCCGTATACAACTGCTTAAGAGTGCTTTAATCCACCTGCATCCAACAGCCCTTATTCTGGCCCTCAAAATAACCTAACAGCCCTTGCAGGTCTTGAACCCGGGACCATGAACACCACAGTCACTGACTTTACCACTAAGGCATCTGAGATATGTACAAATATTATGGTGTTTAGAATATACATTGTACTACAGACATTCCTCACTACTGAAAACAAATGTGACAGTCAGTTTGTGTACATATGTCTGATATATGTTAATGTTCATATGTTTGTGAAATTAGGTGTTGCAATGTGACATGACAGGGTGTATTATGAATGAGAAAGGTTCTTGTTTTGTGTACTTTTTATATTGTCCCCATACTGCATGTATACCCCTCCAATTCACTTATTGGACATCTGACCCAGGCCCTCCTTGATGCATGATTGCATTACCCATCATTCCTCCCCCACCCCAGTCTTCACATACACAACAACCACCCCTTTCTATGGTGAATTAGGCTAATATTAATTGTTATAATACCAGAGCTGCATGTGTTTTGTGTACACTCCAATTCTTTTGGAGTGCTTCTGTGTCACGAAGTGTACTCATAGATGTTTATATATATATGGCTATTGATGTAACTGTATTATATATATAATATATAATATAATATATATATATATATATATATATATATATATATGTGTGTGTGTGTGTGTGTGTGTGTGTGTGTGTGTGTGTGTGTGTGTGTGTGCAGACATCACTGACGTGTATATATATCTATCTATATATATATATATATATATATATATATATATACATATATATATAGTATTCATTTGTAACAGTAATACATATGTAGACTGGAATGTGTTGGTACACAAACTACACTACATTACAATGTACTGTACATATGTACACAAAGTGACTGTCCCATTTGTGATCTTTACAGTGAAATGCATATGGTATAAGGTGTAGTCTCAAATGCGTGAAACGTATGCACCTCGGATGGCATGTTGGTAAGTCCCATGACTATAGTGTGCATGGTCCAGGGTTCAACACCTGCAATGCTTTACAAATGTTTTTTACTCCAGAATAAGGCTCATTTAAGCAGTTGTAAGCATGTTTAAAAGTGTTTGTGTGACATTATAGCAGCGGTTAAACACAGTTAAACAATCTTTGTAATGTATAACCTATGCGCGCAAACACGGCCACATCCGCTAACTACTCAGGATACATACATGTCAATGAATAACATCTCACTATGTGCTGACATAACATTACATTCTCTGTTGACTGTACTCTCCAGCACACATGGGTTTAAATGGGTGTTTCGAATGTTGATTATACAGACGATTACTACCTATATATGCAAGCTGTGATTAAGGTATACTTTTGAACATGATAAACATCCCTGCCTTATTGGGATTGGAACCTCGAATGCACAGATACTATGTGGATGCTGTAACCATTATGCTGTTGACATTAATGTTGCTCCCGCCTATTTCCTATTTAGATGATTTCTATGTGTAAGCTAGGCTAAGCAAAGGGTAGAGGCCCCCGAACTCACTGAGCTTCACGTACTTTTGAAATAACAACATATAACAAATGTACTGTGAGACAATACATTACATTCCTAACTACATTAGGGATAGCCCCTCACTGACACACTTCAAGGGAAACCTTGTTGTGTGAATGGGTAACAGAATATTTTATTTATTTATTTATTTTACATTTGTTGACCGGGCTAGTCCAACTGGATATATTTCCATTTTCAGCAGAGGCCCGGGGAGAAAAGCTCCACATTTAAACAAAAGGAAGATACATTTTAAGCACAAATATCATAATACACATTATTACCTATTTCTAAAACAAGAATAGTAAGAGTAAGAGCAGGGCAAGAGAAATGAAAGAAAGTTGTCAAAAGAAAGAAGAGGAAGTTGACTTTCTAGGGAATAAGTAACATCATGATGAACATACTAACATGTTTTAATACCAAGAAGAGAGATTAAAGATCAAGGAGAGAGGAGCAGAGAAAAATGAGAGAGCAAAAATAAAGAGACAAATACTTGTTTGAAGGAGATTTGTAGCCATAAGGAGGAAAGATGAAGAGGAGGAGTTTAAAGAGGTAGAGATAGAAAGATAAAGAGAGGAAGCAGGATGGAGAGAAAAGTAGGGAGAGAAAGATGGATTAAATGAAGCAAATTACTTTAGTCAGGATTAGAGCAGGGACACATCCAGTGGCTTTTAAGGTAAATTCTGAGTTTTTGTTTAAACAGAACAGTAGATGCAATGGAAGTAAGTTCAGTAGGCAGTTGGGACTGAAGCAACATGTTTGACAATTCAAGCCAGTTAAGTTGCTGCAGATTCAGACAGTGGAGAGCTCTGAAGGGTTTACCAGTGACAAATCTAGCTATATTATTGTACGTGGACGATAATTTTGAGAGATTATTTTTCTTAAGGTTAGTATAGATTGGTGAGGCGTAGAGAAGAATCGAGATAAGATGAGAGTGGGCAAGTGTAGCTTTGGCTTGGGAGGTTAGGAAAGTTTTAATTCTATAGAGAGAGCCGAGTTTCCTGTTTATACACTCCTGGGATCATGTGTTCCAGAACCATACAGCCCGGGGGTGGAAGAGCCTGTCCAGTTTGACAGCTGCAAGACCTGTTGGCGGAATTGAATGGTGTTGAATTGTCACATTAACATGCCCTCTTTAGATCACTAAGTGCCCCTGTCACCCTCCACATCCCCAGTCTTCAACAGCTTCCAGCAACTCTGCCTAGAATTGCTTCATTGGCTATGCTTGACAGAGGTTCAGTTACTTCATCAATGGTGCAGGGAAAGCCAACACACTGTATCTACACTTCTAATTGCCCTTGGGCAGATAGGTAGTAGGCTATCTGTGAACCTCTAAAGTGCAGGCCATCACAGCCATAATATTTGAATAAACAGACCTTCAGATCACAATATACAGTGAGAAATCACCATGTAGTCAGGAAACAGTTAAGTACAGCAAAAACATACAGAACACTGATACTTAGTCACTCCAAAAGTCTATCTTGGAAGCTAGAAGACTTGTATAAGTTTAAGGCTTTCTATTGCTTACCAGTAGGTTATCTACAGGAGAGATGAAAAACAAGCACAGATGAGGAACATGCAAGCAACAATACCATACTGGCCTATGTGTCTGTCTTAGGCTTTAGACTACAGGCCAAGGCTATTGGCATCCCCATGGTGCCTTATTTAGGAGAGTCTCAAAGGTGAATACCAGCTCTGCACACAGCACAATAGCAGATTCAATGAGGGCTATGCTACTCAACACCAGGGGTTGTGATCACAACATGCATGCATTCACAGCACTCATCAGGATGGACAACATCAACATCTGTGCAGTAACTGAGACCTGTCTTATGGCTCCTGAGAACACACCAGCACTACCAGACTACAACCCATACCACACATTTCAGCCATAGAACATGGACTGACACAGACATGGAGGGGCTGTATCCATATTCATCAGGAATACCTACAACTGCAGGTTAGTGGGGCAGCATGATACCTCTGAGATCATCCTTGTGCAGCTAACATCAGCCACAATTGCAATGTAAACTGTAGCCTGCTACAGATCACCCTTCATGACCCAGGACCACCACTCCACCTACCTGAAGACAGTGGAGAACATGACAGTCCTAATGCACACCCTGGAATTGGTCAATGTCAACTACCATACCATCAACTGGGAAACGTACTCTGGTACTCACTTCCAGGCCTAGCACTTCCTGGACTTTATCACCTCATATGCCCTGTATCAGGTGGTAACCTCCCTAACATGGGGTGGAAACTACTAGAAGTTGTCATCACCAACATGGGCAACAGGTGCACCACAGTGGAGGTTAACCGGTCACTGGTTAGATCTGACCATGAACTATTCATTGTTTCCACACCCAAGCATCCCCCCGACCCATGGATACCACAGTGTATACCTTTCCTACAGCTAAATTTACACTACTAGTGACAGGGGTGGGGGATTTCCCAGCCCCCATGCTAAGGGGAAACACTGCTCAAGATACAGACAGATTTACAAATGCACTCTATACACACCTACATGGATGTATGGATCGTGCCATCACTGGTTAACCAAGACTCACTCCTCCTAAACAAGGACACCGGTCTGGTGGACCTCTGCAATAAACAGGCTATACTACAGAAGTAGGACAGTGTTCCCAACAAACAGCAAATCCCACAAAGGGCAGACATCTGTGACCATTATTAGTATGATATGTAGGTCCCTCATGACATCATCCAAGGCTAACATCAGCAGAAGAATACACAAGGATACAAAAGAAAACCACAAAGCCTTCTTTGGCTATGTCAAGGATCTATGTGGTGACACACAGATTTGCAATGTGCCGGTGAAATATAGCACAAAATATGCTAACCCTACTGATATCGCCAACATCCTTGGAGATACATTCAGTGCATACTTCACCCCCTGAAGAGCCCACAACACTACCCGAAAGGTACAGTATCCCACACATCAGAGACACACAGGTGTAAATGGCCCTCTCTAACAGCAGAACACAGCGTCAATGGAGGCAGATGTTGTCCCAGACTGCATCTTGCAAACTGTACAAGACAACCTGACCCCCCACCTAATTAAGCTTTCCTACCTCAGCCTCTCCACAGGCTACATGCCCATACAATGGCGCATGGCAATGGTTATTCCACTCCATCAAGGTGGAATCACAACTGACCATGGTAACTACCACCCCATAAGCCTGACTAGCCTGGTCTGCAATGGTATGGTTTGCATCTTCATGGCACTCATTAACAAAGACATTGGTAACCTCTGAACACGTGACCCAACCCAGGTCAGCTTGGTTGAGTGCAGTTCATGCCTACTGAACCTGTTTGACATCTTACATACAGTCACCAAAACATTAGATGACGGAGGAGGTGGTTCACACATACTACCTGGACCTCGCCAAGGCTTTTGACACCATGCTCCACTCAGGTATTATTGATAAACATACCAGCCTGTACATACACCCATACATCACAGGTTGGGTTGCCAACGGGCTTACACACAGAACCCACATGGTACGACTAGCGGTCTCCAGGTCCAACACTTGACCAGTCATGACTGGTGTCCCACAGGACTCAGTCCTGGGAGCCCTACTGTTTGGCATATACATCTTGGAGGTACAGGCAAACACAGGTGGACTACGGCAGACCATGTTTGGCAATGACTGCGAACTGGAAGCTCCGATTGATAGTTCAGCTGACACAGACATCCTTCAAGGGGCCTCACAGAGAACATCACAGGGTGTCAATGTCACAGCATCCAGCCAAGTGCCACTAACTGCATTGTCATTCCATTGTGGAATTGGCACCCACATATTAACACATAAGTGGCAGCCACTTTAATATGGGTGAGGTAATTGGGTATCTGGGGACTAATGTAGATAGTGATCTCCCCTTTGACAATCATATCTCCACAGTAGTTAGGACATCCTTATATGTAGGCCATCTGATTACTAGAGGATTCCCATCTAGACATACTGGGGTTATAGTGCCCCTTTACTCATTACTCATCAGTCCCATCATAGGGTATAATAACCCATGTGGAATGTACCTCAGAAGACACTTCCAACAGCTGGGAGGTCCAGGAATGTACCTCGCCAAGGGAAATACTGGCCTCCAACATATGGCCTATGCAGCCAGACTGAATAATCTCCTGCTTTACTCAGTGGCATCTCGTTTACCCAGAGATGATCTCCACTGGCCAACACAGCCATGTCAAACTCAGACTTGATGGATATGCTCCACCTATGGGAATCCATGTCACAGTGAGCCACACTCTGTAGTGAGCTGAACCGTGCCACAACAATAACTGGAAGATGCTGGAGGGACAGCTTCCTGTCACAGACACTCCCCATACTTTGGAACAACATCCCTAACTACATTATACAGAGCCCCTCACTAACACTCTGCAAGAGAAACCTTGAAGAGTGGATGGGGAACAGTAGATGCACCCCAGGGATCTGCTTCACAGAGGGACAGTTAATGAATCAATGGGGTGGTAAAAGCTGACACATTTTGGCTGGGCTTATGAATGGCCTCTGGCAGTTGGCCAAGTACCTACCTATGAATCTATACATACAGTATCTGCATATAGTGAGAGCTTAATTTACCGTTCAGGTGTTGACTTACCTTGTGCCAATGGCAGTTGTGTGTGCAATAGTTGAGGGTTGCCTATGTTGGATGCACACAGTAGACTGCCTATACATGACAATTTACAGGTAGTCTTGTGTGTGTGCCATCCATTTTTACTGTGTGTGCAGGTGGAGAAAGGTGTCAGTCCCTAGGTGCCTACACTGTCAATGTGTGTGCTATACGTTCCCTCTTTGCCAAGGCATGGGCATACTGGGCACATCTCCGTCTGCCTACTGGGGCTGGCTCAGGGTGTTCGTGGTCTGAGTACCTCTGTGCCTGTGGGGCCCTTGGCAATGGTGGTGGGCTGTGAGGGCCTTCACCATTCTGTCCCTGCTGCAGCTGTTTCCACAGGACCATATTGTGTAGCATGGCACACACTATGAATATGTGGGCACATGTGCTTGGAGAGTACTGCAAGGCTCCACCAGATATGTCCAAGCAACGGAACTGTGATTTCAGCATCCCAAACACATGCTCTATGATGATTCTGGTTTGTGCATGTGCCTCATTATGGCATTCCTGCATGGGTGTGTGTGCATTTCTGATGGGAGTCATCATCCGCAGTTCCAGTGCATAGCCAGCATCCCCCACCAGGTGGCCATTTGGGATGTCCCCCCTTGCAAATAACTGATACAGCTGTGAGGCATGCCAGATGTGGGAGTCATGATAGCTTCCAGGGCTGCCAGCACACACATCCATGATAATGCCCTTGCGGTTTATGTAGTGCCTACCCTGCTCACCGGGTGGTGACTTGATGTGCATGTGCATGCAGTCTATTGCACCCAGTACCTCTGGGTATTCTGCCACACAGTGGAAGAGATGCATATTGCTGGCCAACTCCTCCTGCATTTGGGGGAAGTATATGTGCTCATCAGCATGTGGTAACATGGCATCCAGGAACTTGTGTAGTACACTGGATGCTGATGCCTGTGAGATCCCCATGATATCCCCAGTTGGTCTTTGAAAGGTACCTGTAGCTAGTATTCTCAGGCTTACACATACCTTCGTATCCACTGGGATGGATTCCCCTCTGTTTGTTCTGGCTCTGAGGTGTGGCCGGCACAGCTCCACAAGTTGCTGTAGGATGTCCCTGTCCACCCTGTAATGCTCTACTATCTCCAGATCATGTAGCCCCTGGTAGGTTACCCTGGGTCTGAACACTCTCCTCCTCCTCTGGTGCCTGAGGTGGTCATGTGCATCATCCTTCACACCACCTTCATTCTCCAACACATGCTGGTGGATCAAAGCTATGGCAGCTCCTAATATGTACATAATAAAAGTTCCCCATCTATATACACCACTGGTGCAGAGTGTATGGGAATATACAAATGTGTATGAGGTGCTTTCACACTTTATAATATTGTGCTATGGATGCTGCTGATGTCAGTGGGTGTTTATGAGCTATTCTAGCTGCAGCGTGTCTTAATTATGGGTTTTGCAATGAGTACTGCAAGCGTGGGGTCTTTACTGTGGAGATCTACTTGCCTGTCTTGATTAATCTTTTGCCCTTTAATTCACTTTTAGACCTGGATCCCCTCCCATTATCAGGCATGCATCCACCTGCAGTCTTTCTTGTTTTGTACTTTCCCTACCCAGTCATGGAAAAATATGCCTTGTAGCTGATACACTGCAAATCGGCATTGTTCTGCTTTGACACTTTATTGTTTTCTTTGCAGTACAGCCCCTCCCCTTCCCTGTTCTGCAAGTAGCTGCTTGCAGCCTTGTTAGCTGTTGTCAATGGCCCACTGCAGGCTCCTAGGTGTTAATTAGTCATTTGTACTCCAATTTCACTGCTGCAGCATTTCCTTATTTCTTTCCTATATCCTTCCTGTTTCAGCTGTAGTGTGCGCTGCGCATACCAGTTTACTGGGTTTGCGCATGTTTTCATCTCCGTTCACATGCATACTCGGTTACCTTGTGTACTCTCAGATAAGCATAGCTATGGCCAATTTGACACACACCTATCCTGCAGCTTTGCCTAGCTAGGGGCAAATTGGTTTAGCAATACTCCAATGTTCTTACAGCAATGACAACACACCCCTGTTTTGATGTCATCTTTATCTCAAGGGCACACCTGGGTGTTATAACACTACGCTGTGAGATGCATCCTTACACCAGTGGGGAATCTGCGATTCACTATTACTCCTCTCATTTGCATGGCATTGTCTACTAATTCCTAGCTGCTTCTCATAACACTGTCACTGCCCCTTAGCAACGCTTGCGCCATAGTATGGTATAGCATGCTTGCCATTGACTATTATGGAGAAATCGTGATATGTGTTTCATTACAGTTTTATTCTATATTATTATATATTCCTTGCGATCCCCTTTGCGCACAGCTGCCCTGCGCTTCCACATCGCGATAGTGCGACTATATATATATATATATATATATATATATATATATATATATACTAAATGTTAATTTTATATTTTGTACATGTTTTTTTTGCCAATGGCTATATATTTAGCCATTGGCATATATTAACAATATAATACATGTGTTTGGTCGGCTGTCATGGCTCCGATTTTATGTTTGCAAAAATGTAAACCATTTTCTGCGGTTTACATTTCTGCATGCTTACACTACGCCTGCACCACTTCCTGAATCTCTACATACCTTCATTTGCATGCTACACTGCTGCACATGGGGTAATTAGCATACAAGGCTCGGGAGTTGTGCGGCTGTAGCATACGCAGGTAGTACACATGGAAACAGCTCGTACCTGAATCGCTCACTGGTCATATTTGGTGTTAGAACACCGATGCTACGCCTGCACCTGGTGCAAGCTTCATGAATCCTGGGGATTGTCTATTAAATGCAGTGAAGTCCAGAGTGCCTTAAAATATAAACAGTTGAAGGACAATAACTCAAAGGCACTAATAATGAATTTTGCCTTCACAGTTTCTGAAATCTAGTCAACAACTTTGGCACCAGAAAACTAAGCTTTCTAAAATGAAATCGAAAGCCATATGGACAACCTATCTATTGCACAGTACCTTTTGTGTCAAAGACCAAGTTTTTTCATAAAAATGAAGATTAACAGTCACTTTCAGGTGAAAGTTCAATGATTCCCTTCTGTTTCCACGTGAGTCAGGAATCATATCCAAAGCATACAAGGCGATGTCAATAAAAATCTTTTCTCTCCTGGCTCCACTAGATTCTCTTTTCAGGAAGCCATCCTGGCCTCTCCATGAATACTTCTGGAATGTTCCTTCTTTACTGCAGGTACATTACCCAGAGTGATTAAATACATAAATAAAATTCCTTAGTTTATATATCATGCATCAGCTGTCATTAATTAATTGAATTTACCAGTCAGTATAACCATGCAGCTATGCTAACTTTGCTATTTTCTTAAAACAACAGTCATAAATTCAGTCACCATTTTGGCAAGACCTACTTAGCACTACATTACATTACTACAATTGATTACAGCGAAAAGGACAATAAGTGATTTTGATTGCCTCAGTTTGAAGTCCTCAGTTTCATGCCCAGGATATGGGCATCTACTTTAAGGATGGTTGCACCATGTATGTATTTTGCCATAGACCTGGAGGGGTGCAAGCAAGATGCCCATCTACCCAAATTTTTATTCCCATCCTGTTATCTACTTAACCATAATGGGGTCATGGTTTGTGAAAAGCATAAATTCTCTACCAATTTTGAATAATGCCCATTTGATTGCTAAACATTCCTTCTCAGTGCTGCATTACTTGTGTCTGGCTTTACTTTCATTTGCTGCTTAAAGAGCATATAGATTGCTCTTCTCCATTAAAGTTTGGTGCTAATACTAATCTGAGGCCTACCTGATGTAGCATTATAAACTGAAAATGTCCTACAAAAATCTGGAATAGCTAAAGAAGCTCTGAACAGAGTATTCTTTTTAGCTAGCTAAAGGCATATGTGCCTGTAATGTTGATTTAACCTTAAGGGGCATTTAGTTTGCCTTTTTGCTAAATCTGAAAGATTGTACACTATTTGAGGCCCAGTTAACCACAACAATACCCTTATTTCACTCTTTGTGTAAGGAGTGATACAAGTTTTAATAGCCTCAATCATTTTTTGTCTTTCTGAAGCCTAGCAATCCCCATACCAATAACATATCCTAAGTATTTCTCCTCTGTCATATATAACTTGCTTTTGAATGCATTTGCAGTTATCCCAGCCTGTTTCAAAGATTCTAGTATAGCCGGGGCCTTTGATAAATGATGCACCCACTCTTCTTATTTTCTTCAAGGTTGTCTGGCAGCCCAAAGATTCTTATGTTATTTATTTGAGATCCATTCTCAATATTTATTTATTTATTTATTTATTTATTTACATTTGTTGACTGGGAGTGTCCGGCTGGACGTAGGTCCATTTTCAGTGGAGGCCCGGGGAGAAAAGCTCCACAGTTAAAATAAACAGACAGTAGTTACATTGGATTACATAGTGATTAACAATTTAACATAGCAATTACTTACAACATATTTACAGATGAAGAACATAGTACATCAGTAGATAACTAGAATCTTTATCTGTGAAGTACATAAGAGACATTAACAAATGTTACAATAAGAAGTTCCTGCTGTATAATAAATACTAGGCTTATGAGCATCTGAGCTTGCTATAATCAAGGTAGTTAGTGGGGTGGAAAGAAAGGTAGTGCTTGGATGGGGTGGGTAATATTATGGGAGTTGCAAAGGCATAGCCAGCATGTTTTTAGGTGTGCTTTTAGTAAAGTTTTGAAGTGGGTGCATGATGGTACAGAGGTAAGATGTTAGTTTGAATCAGGGTATTTTGCTTCAGAAGGAATTCTAAATTATGTTCATTATGTTGTATTTTGCTGTCCATGTCATTTAAAGATGTTTCAATACCTGCAGTTTGTTTCTTCTGCTGCTTAAGGTCTTGATGTAAAGTCTTCATTTGTTGAGAAGTATTTTCTTTAAATCTTCTTATCCATTCTGTCAATTTTTGTGGATAATTCCTGAATAGTAGTTAAAAGAGTTTGAAACTCTTTTTTATTGCTGAGTCCTGATGAGAGGATTTTGTAAAGCTCATGTTGAATCTAGATGCCAGAAACTTGTCTCTTATTTTTTGACAGGAAAAGTTAAAAAAACTTAAAAAAAATTAATACTAACTTAGAGGACTGTTAAATGAAATAAAATATATAAAAATGTATTTTAGTAAGTTTTAAATAAAAATTCCTGCCATAAAAGAAATGATAAGGCAAAAGTGAAAGAAAGTGCTGCTACTCAAGGCACATCATTGGACACACCTTCATCTACTACTAGTTTTGATGGAATGAATTTCCACAAGATGATTCCTTTGAAATGTTAGCTTTTGCCAGTCACTTCTTAGACAGATGATCTCCTGGGACATGTATTTTCTGAAAAATGAAGAAGATCCCTTCACATACACACACACTTACTTGGCAACACAGAGAGTAGAACTATTACCTAGGTGCTTATTGCTACTAAAATGTTGGGCCTTAATTGCACACACCACACAGCTTTTAGGATAAGGTGTGCCTCACATTTCTTGTTAAGTGAAGAACATCTCCAGGCCTTGTACAGTATGGTAATGGGGGATGTATTGGGTGTTAATGAACAATACATAGTATGACATACTGTCATATACACATTGACAAACACATAACAGTCATAGACACAGCGGAGAGACCTGGGTTTATCATTGCTAACTACCTTGTCAGTGAGTCCATTCTGTTACAGAGAATTTGCACACAGCACATGCATCACTGGGCTGGATAGTGTAATCAGTTACCTGTATGGTTGATGGTGACAGTGGTCCTCATACAGTGGACCTTGGGACATGTACTGGGGGGTACCCTGGTGTAAAGGCAGTATACCCAGCACCCAAACCTCACATTGGATATTTTACTCAATGAAACCCATGATAATGCTCTGACATACCCAAAATCACACATTGACCAGGACTGCAATACAACCCTTTGTCTATCTACTCAGTGCTACTACAGGGATATGTATTTATTGCACATGCCACAGGGATAGTAGAGTGAGGGTTTGTCATGGCTCTCCTAATGTCAGCAACATCACTATCCCTTATAATGTATGGCAAGGTATATTGTATTTGGAGAATGTGGCCTCCGAATGCTGTATCCTACAAATACACACACTCACGCACATACATACACTTGCCAGGACTCAGAGGGTAACCCATGCCTATCTACCCATTTGTACAACAGTGTTATGCTGGTACTGCAAGCTCCAGGTATCCCATAAGGTGAAGAGTGTAACGAGGTACATTTAATGTCAATTACAGCAGCAGCCATTTCTAACTATGGCAACAGGGGGTGTAGTGTGTGAGAAGGCCCTCAGGGTATTATCAACTACAAGTTTACAAACACACAGACACTGTTATTCTCAGTAATGCACACTGACACATTTGTCAGTACTGGGCTCCATAGGTGCCGGTGTTCCTAGCTGTGTACCAGGCTAATGGCCGTGGAGAGATGAGAAGAGTAGGGGATGTGGGTACAACGGTATCATGTCACCTAACATTTGTCAGCAGGTCATCTATCAACTGATGCCACTTGAGTGATCCATGGCATGTGGTACATACAGGGTGGGGTTTCCTAGCTGTGGCATTCAAAACACAGCTGGGCAGACATGCCAGTGTCAGTCAAGCATAGATTGCCTGTAAGCAGCCAAGATGGATACCTGACATCTGCACATCTGTACAGAGGACAGACAGAAATCAGCTAGCCAACAGGTTATGCATTAGGATGAATGTTTTGACAGATAGACGTCTGACACTGATAGGTATGCCATTACTATATGACAGCAGGCCTCAATGACATGTCCTATACACACAGTAGTCTACAGTTAATATCCACATATCAAATCACTATCCACTAGCAAATACTTAATAACATACAGCTCACACACAAAGAACACAATAGTCAGTACTCAGGGTCCAGGTTTGATTGCAGGGGTGTATGATTCCAGTACTACAATCTGCAATCTACTCTTACTTGGGAAAGCACTGTTAACAGTAGTAACGTAATGATATAATACATGCAAATGTGACTGCATATAACCTGGGATACTACCCATGTATGAAACACATACAAAGAGAAAAGATTGTTGTACTAGCCATATATACTCAGGTTCCCCATACAGTATACTCACACCCCTTGCTATTGCAATGACAGCACATAGAAGCATGTTATGTACATGGAATTAGATACACTTATTAAAGATGTCATTACCCTGCTATTTCATCAAACTGGAATGTGAACATCGGTTACCAGGGCTGAGCTATACTTAGCAGGTGTAAGCATTGCTTAAATATAAATGCTAAGCACATTTGCGCACTGGTAAGTGAAGCCTACATGGTGTAAGCGCCTTTTTGTTTAACCATACGTTAGCAAAGCTTACCATAACACAAACCCTTGCAAACCCACTTAAAGCTGCTCAAAACTGCCTTAACCACTCTGTAGCCAACAGTCCTTGTTCTGCCTAGCAAAAGATAAACAGCCCTTGAACCCAGGACCCTGTACTTTATAGTCACAGCAGTTAACCACTATGCCTTCAAAGCTGTGAAGAGGTTTGTTGTTTTTTCAAATATATCTTTCAGTACACGTACTGAATAATAGTGAACAACTGCTTTGACTACTACAATTGTTTAGTACTTGTAAGTGAAAATAGTGTTGAATCAGTCATGTTGTTATATATAAATATACACATATCAGATAAATATGGTGGGATACATCTGGGAAGGTATATACAACACTCATGTTTACACATAACACAGATATGGATATATATGTATATATATATATATATATATATATATATATATATATATATATATATATATATATATATATATATATATGGGTTGCCGTCAGTACATCAAATGGCCACAACATCAAAATCCACTGCATCGACACCTCAGAACATCGACACCCAGAGAGCCAACGCTCACCACATGGGAAGGAACCGTTTGGCCATCCCCGTGATTCTTGCCACAAACCCCCGTGGTAGTGCATTCTCGGAGTTGGAATATTAAGTAAGGGGGTGTGGGGGCAAAGCCCCCCATGTAGGGAGGTATGGGGGGTGAAGCTCCCCATATCTGTGTGTTTGTTTCATTGGTAGTTTTGGAGTTACGGATAGCCAAACGGTTCCTTACCATGTGGTGATCGTCAGCTCTCCAGGTGTCGATGTTCTGAGATGTCGATGCAGTGGATTTTGATGTTGTGGCCATTCAATGTACTGATGGTAACCCATACATATATATATATATATATATATGTAGATATATGTATACATGTACATACACACATTTTTATATATATATATATATATATATATATATATGTATATTTATATATATATATATATATATATATATATATATATATATATATATATATATATATATATATTTATATATATATATATATATATATATATCTATATATCTTTATATGTATATATATATATATATATATATCTATGTATCTTTATATGTATGTTGTTGGGAGGGTGGCCTAATGGTTAAGGTGTTTGCCTTACAAACACAAGGTACAGGATTTGAGTCTCACAAGGGATAATTGGCTAGGCTTAAAATGGCTCGCAAGCACCAGGGCAGTTAGCCTCGTACTAACCTATGAACATATGAATCTATATATATACATACATATATATATATATATATATATATATATATATATATATATATATATATATATATATGTGTGTGTGTGTGTGTGTGTGTGTGTGTGTGTGTGTGTGTGTGTGTATATACCTCAGAAGCAATAGTCACAACCCCTTAGTGCAAGGGGATGTAATGTAAGTATTGCAGGTATAAATGTAGAACGTTGCTACAGTAACAGGGGTTTTGTCAACAGACATGTTGTGTAGAAAGTCACTTCTGATACTTACATGTACACCATCAGTTACTGACAGACATCATAAGATCATCATAGTGATGAACCACACAAATCACAGTAATGATCATGTGGAATACAACAGAGATATGACAATAAACGTGGACAGTCTGACACAATCTGGTCAGTCCGAAGTATACACAGAACTCCTTAGTGCAAGAGGTGTGGACCAAGCCTGACAAAGTGGATGTTTACAGCCATGTAAATGGGGATATCACAAAAATACTGGAATAGATAAGCTCACACAGTTTATGCATTCACACACTCCTGTCTGTCCTAACACATATTAACCAAAGGAGCAGAGGTCCCAAGCCCACATACTTACCACTAGTTAGTGACATACATCTTCACAGCATCCCACTGCTTTTTCAGAAATACACATCACTTATGGTGGCCAGGCAACGGTACAGCTGACAAATATCGGGACATAACATCACACTAGGTAAATACACTGAGCTGCTAGGCATATCACAATGCACTGTGCAAACTACAGGCAGACTGCCACAACACTGACACAAGTTTCTTAGGGTATATATTATAACAACGAATGCTGAAAACAGTGAATGGTGTTTCATCGACACATATTCAGCGAACTCTGAAAATATCAAAACCACAGAACAGCGATTTCTTTCCTAGGGAAAGAAATTGCTGTTCCAACTCCCCCTCCCCAAAAAAAACATTAAACATTTCAAAACACATACATACATACCCTAACCCTAATTATACCCCCCAAAAGCCAGTAAACAACTAAATACACATATACACATATACACATAACCCAACCATACAACTAACAAAAAAAAAACCCAGTAAACATTTTAAAACATATGCACTTACCTTAACCTGCACCCTAACCCTAAGGTCAGTAACTCTCGCACATTTAAATAAACAGTTCCAAACACAAACACACTTATCTTAACCCTAATCCTACCCAAAACAAAAGTAAACAGCTAGAAACACACACACACACACACACACACACACACACACACACACACACACACACACACACACACACACACACACACACACACACACACACAACTCAACCATACATCTAACGCAAAATAAAAAACAGTAAACACTTTCATACATATGCACTTACCTTAACCCGCACCCTAACCCTAAGGTCAGTAACTGTTGCACAATCATGCTCAGGTGCTATACCGGACAAGAGACCACACTACACTCCAGAACAGGCAAAGCAACAAAGCGGTCAAGTGACTTCTTTTCCAGGGAAAGAATTCTCTAAACAGCCACTTCACTGTTTTACCTGTTTGCCCTACATGTGTCGATGAAAACGTATTCGACAAAATGCATTTTCATCACTCTAATATGAACCTGTTTCCTATAGGGAAATACACATGTACTTGCAAATATAGCAGGCACTACAGGCATGTAACAGCACAGAGTAACAGACACCAGTGTGAAAGTGAATACCCA
>NC_056743.1:615614615-615709615 GCF_019279795.1 Protopterus annectens | reverse complement strand
ACTACGGCCTTCTGTATTTTGTTGTCAGATATGGGCTTCATTTCTCTAAGTGTAGGAGCATGCCTAGTATGATATCTGTAGATAGTTGGCAATATGGAGTCACAATGGGAGAAATATAGTGGGATACAGTAACTATTGTGTCTGTGCTGCTTGTGTTACATGGTTGGTGTTAGCAGAGATATTCAGACATTTGTACTGTTTTACATTGTGATGTATTATGTCATCAACTACTGACAAATATACTTATTTGCTCAGTTATTTCCTGGGAAATACAAGATGAATGAAGCTGTGTCTAGCATTGTGATCTGCAGCCTACATATTCTTGCACACTCATGGAGGGATAGCTGCAGACACTTGCTGATGGGTCTGTGTAAAGGGTCCAGCACCTTGGTACTGTGGTGGCTGAGGATCCCCTGCTTGTACATCTATCGATGTAACAGAATGGCCATATCCTGCTGAGGCCATACCTCTCAGCTGTACAGATTCACCCAGGTTACACAGAGGCAGGGCTCATTTATCTGGTCAGTTCCCCGTCACATTGTGGTTTATGAGCAGGTTAGTAGCCATCCATTACTGTGTTTGCAGGCAGGGGTAGTATGTGCACACATCAGAGTTTCAGACTTCACACATTCCATGGCGTCCATGCTTCTACACCCCCCACTCTGTTATTCTATCCTCTTCCTAACATTATGTGAGTGATGTCTGAGAAGTATCCCTATAGTTGTCCCTTCATCCCAGCAGTATTTAGGGGTTGGTCCACAGTTCATGCAGTAGGACATGGTGGGCATGGTACTGGGATTTGTCAACATGGCCTTGCATTTGTGTTCTGTGGACTGTCTTATGTTATTAGTTGAGACCCCATGAGATAACATACATTGGCAGTACAGGTGAGGCACAGGCCTTTGACAGAGGACTGTAGAGCATTTGGTAGTGATGCAGGCCATCTGTAGCAGGCCAGTGCATTCTGTCATTCCTACATTCCCAGGCTGTGAGCCACTGGATTCCCCTGTGGTGACAGGATAAGTGTGTGAGGTATTAATGGCAATCGTTCTTGTCCATATTAATCCATTGGTCTGGATACTGGCAGGGTGCTGCTTACAGCTAGGGACACACCTGCATAGGACACCTCTTCAGCATGCTGCATTCTGTGGGTATTCCCATACAGAACTGGGGGTCATACTATACTCATTCCCAACAGCAGGGATATGACCTGTGATAAACCTGTGGCTGATGGTGGGGTGAGCTGAGTGCATGGAAGCTTCTTGCAGATGACTCACAGATATACCTGGGACATTCCCCTTATGCTGCCTTGTGAAGAGACATAGGCTGTCATCACTTTATAACTGTGCCTTTTGTGGTCTGCCAGTGATTAGCCAGACTACATCAGTATTCCATACTTCACAGACAACTAATGTGCTGCTAACCTGTATGTACAATTCCAAAGATGTGTGCAGTTGACAGTTACATTTTATGTACTCTGTCTAGGGGCACTTCCACCTGTGTACTGTGTATATGTCTGGGCCCACAGTCATGGCATGTGCATCTTTCAGATGGTGACAGATATTGACATCTGAACAGTGAGTATGCATGACTACTGAATTGGGTCTTGCTGGGATGCATTGTGGTTGGCACTGCAGTTGTCAGAACGTAAAAATCTACTGCCAATCATTAGCGGACTGGAATTTCCGCTATGGCGACCCCTAACCGGGAAAAGCCGAAAGATACAACAACTGCAGTTGTCAGAACATGGCCCTGTCATCAACAGTACTGGCCATAGGCCACCAAGACACAACCCTCCATGCCTACATGCTGACCACTTTCAGACAATATTGAACACACAACAACCTAACACACAGACCCCTGCATATTGTACACATGCAACAATCTATCCTGTAAATTGGGCCAGCTCAGGTTATCTGTGCTTCACTGTTATTAAACCCACACATACATGCTACTGCATTTCTACAAAGGATTGTCGGGGGGGGGCACACCTGACAACTATAAACATTTGCTATGACTGTACTGGAATTTCAGGTCCTTTGATGGCTTCCAGTTCGTTTTGTATTATGACCTATCATGCAGACTAGAGGCATATAACTAGAGTACAGATCTTAGGTTTTATTGACCTACATTTCAGTTTCAGACTTCTTACCCTTCTGATCTAACATACAACTGCCAGACCTGTTGTAGTCTGTCTGTGTAGGTCTGGAGGGGGGCTGTTCACCATTGCCATCAATTGGAGACCTTAGCACAGCCTTTCGTTATGGTCATCTACACCTGTCCTGCTGGCTGAGGCTGGTGTTGGGTATGTGAGCCTCACTGACATGCATGTGTGTGTCCTATGGACACACATTTGGGCCACCACATGTACTGCAGTGGGATTTGTCATCTTGTCTAGTACTGCCTACTTTGTTGACACCAGTATTTATTATGGATTTCATGCTGCCCATATAGGTGTCCACTATCTGCTGCCATCCCATGCAGCCACCTGATTCCCTTCCATGCTCACATCCACGCCATAGATATAACTAGCAGAACATACTACTCCATTCAGCAATTGATAGGAAGAGTGACTTACCTTGTGGCTGTGCCATTATTGAGAATGGTGCTGGAGGGCTGACTATGTTGGATACACATAGTACACTCCCTATACATGGTAAAGCACAGGTAGTGCCATGTTTGGCATCCCTTTTACTGTATGTGCAAGTCAGAGAGTGGTGTCATTCCCTGGGTCCCTACCAGTTCAGTGCATGTGCTATGCGTTGCCTCTTTGCCAAAGCCTGGGCATACTGGGAACGCCTCCTTCTGCCTAGATAGGCAGGCCCAGGTTGTTCCTCCTCTGAGTCCCTCTGTGCCTGTGCTGGCCTTGACAATGGTGGGGTACAGTGTGGCCTTGCCCCATGCTGTTCCTGCTGCAGCTGTTTTCGCAAGATCATATTGTGTAGCATGGCACATACAATGAAAATTTGTGTACACATAGGTGTAGAGTACTGCAAGACTCCACCGGATATGTCCAGGCACCGGAACCGTGACTTCAGCATCCCGAATATACGCTCTATTATGATTCTGGTTTGTGCGTGTGCCTCATTATGGAGTTCTTGTTTGGGTGTGTGTGCATTTCTGATGGGTGTCATCAGCCACGGCTCCAGTGTGTAACCAGCATCCCCAACTAGGTGGCCATATGGGATGTCCCCACTGGCAAATCTCTGGTACAGCTGTGTCATATGCCAGATGTGGGAGTCGTGATAGCTTCCAGGGCTGCCAGCACACACATTCAAGATCACACACGACCTGGCAGTTAATGAAGCGGAAACCCTTGTGGTTTATGTAAACCCTACCCCACTCACTGGGTGGTGCTTTGATGTGTATGTGCATGCAGTCTATAGCACCCACTACCTCAGAATATTCTGCTATTTGGCAGAAGAGACGCATGTTGCTGGCCAATGCCTCACGGGTGTTCAGGAAGTATATGTGCTCACCGGCATATGCTGACATGGCATGCAGGAACTGGTGTAGTACCCTGGATGCTGATGCCTGTGAGATCCCCATGATATCACCAGTTGGCATTTGGAAGGTACCTGTGGCTAGTATTCTTAAACCTACACATACCTTGGTATCCACTGGGATGGGTTCCCATCTGTTGGTTCTGTGTGAGGCGTGGCCAGCACAGCTCAACAATTTGCTGTAGGATGTCCCTGTCCACCATCCATATAGCTCTCCACTATCTCCAGCTCATGTAGCCCCTGGTAGGTTACCCTGGATCCATACACTCTTCTCCTTCTCCTCACTGTGGGTTGGTCATCAGCATTCTCATCCTCACCACCCTCAGCCTCTTCCACATATTGATGTATGAGAGTGATAGCAGCCCCTATCATTTTGTTAGTTTTGTCAGGTAAAATTTCCCCATCTGTGTACACCGGTGGTGTAGAGTTTGTGGGAAAAACCAGAGTGAAAGATATTTGCATAGTTTATAGTAGTGTGCTGGGCTGTGTTGTTGCATATATAATTGGCTGATTCTGATACATTTTACCTAACAGCTATGCTAGCTCTCATTGATTGCCTTCCTACTGCTGTTTTCCCTTCCCATTGCCTTCCTGTTTAAGCCCCAAGGTATGGCACGCATACCCAGTGCTCAGACATGAACAGATCTGCTTTTTCCTGTTCTTTTTTTTTTTGTTTAAAACCCAGTGAGCAGCACGCACACCCGTTTAGGCAATGTAAACACTGCTAGGCAGCCTCAGACATACCCCTTCTTTAGCTGTGCTTAGCTAAGGGCAAACATGGGCCACAGAGCTCCAATAAGCTTACAGCATGCATGACATTGCCCCTTATGAGGTCATCTACCTCTTATGCTTATACCATGGTGTTGCTGCACCTACACAGTTGGGTGCAAGCTAACACTGAGGGGAAATCTGTGATTCAATATCAATCCCCTCATTTGTATAAAAGTGACTGCTAATGCATGGTTACAAAACTGACACTCAGCCTTCCCCCTTAGCAACCACTATTCCATGGTATTGTTGTCTTATGCATGCCATTGACTATTATCCCAGAATGCTGATTTGGGTTTAAAAGCTTATTTCCAACTTTTTTCCTTATTTTCAGGCTGATCCCATTTGCACACCACTGCCCCAAGTGTCCGAAATTGGCCAAAAAAATTAAAAGTTATTTTTTATAATTTTGCAGCTATTTCCCATGCCAATGGCTATATATTTGGCCATTGGCATGCCGACTACATTGGATACATGCTTTTTTTGGAGCTGTCATGCCTCCGTTTTGTAATTTGCATAAATGTATTCGGTTAGTAACCGAATACATTTCTGCAGGTTACACTATTCCTGCACAGATGCCTCCCTGCTGCCTGGATCTCTAATTCACCTTATTTGCATGGTTTTCACCAGCAAATGGGGTAATTAGCATACAGGAGCTGTGTCCATGCAGGAATAGTGTAGGCGCTCTCGTGCAATTCCCAGGAGCTCGTTCTTGGATCGCTTGTCGGCCATATTGCATGCAGCAGCTCTTGCACTATTTCTGCACGCCATGCAGAGCTTGCTGAATTCTGGGGTCTGTTCTCTCAGCGTAGTCACTTACAATGGACATTGCTACTTTCATCCTGTCCTGGAATGTGTTGCAATGTTCCATGACTCTTTTAAATGGGATTTTCTCTTCTACCAAAGTTTCTGTAGCAATATCTAACAGTTCACAAGGGTGAATGTCATATAATAAATAGAATGGTGTTATTCTCATCAAAGCTTCTGGCACTTTTCTAATGGAAGACAATGTATAGTGTTTACTGATCCCAGTTTTTACCCTCTTCCTCAGTTATTTATTTGCACTTTGTTTACTAAGTTAGTCTTAGTAGGCCAGTAGCCTCTTTTCAGGGAAGAGCTGAGGTGGTATTTATACTGACTAGGGCAAATTGGCATCGGGGAGCATCCCCTAGTCTGCATGAGTCTCTGTGAAGAGTCATGGTGACTTCAGGGAAGGGTGGTGGAGCTGAAGGAGTGACAGGTCTGGGGCAGGAAACTGATTTTGTGGCAGTCAGGTAGGCTATGTCTTCAGCCTTTTCTAAAACTGGACTGCCATCCTAAAGTTAATGAAAATCATGAGTGAAAAAAATGAAGCGGATGATTCTGTTCGAAACTTTGTCTGTGATACCTCTTCTGCTTCTATGCCCAATAATACTGGGAGCAGTAGAAAAATGTAGAAATAACCAGTAAACCTGTTTTTTTCTGGTCACAGCAACAGGAAGTGATAAAGCAGACTGGCACAAGAAGCAGATTGTTTGCTGAAGTTGTGAGAGCAGATACATTGATTTTGATATGAAGTCTGGGCACATTACTGACACATTACAGCAAAATAGCCTTACTTTATTTTTGTTTTGTTGCAGAGGGGGTCCCCATGGGCAGATACCATTTTCTGAGAATTTATTGCTCTGCTTGGAATTAATATACCACAGGTGAGACTTTGATACATTTTACTGCAGAATCTATTTGTGGCTTAAATTAAAAAAGTCAATCTGTTTTCCAGCACATTTTAGCGGAGTTTGAAAAACAATGAAGCCCTACTCCTTGGTTGCAGTTCCAGCTTTATGATTTGCATCTAAATAAGAGAAAGAAATACAGATTTGGTGAAGATGCACTTTTTTGTTATAAGAAGATATGAGAAAGGAATTAAATCAGCACTGTAATTTTTGAGACCTTTATGGAACATTAAGGATGCAATAGAATTGTGCACTGGGGTTAGGAAGCTATTGTGGCGTTATTAGTAGTTAATAGACATTTAAAACATGTTAACAATCAAGTTTTATAAACCGTAGATATATTGACCGATATGCTGGACAGAGTCAGATACATTTGGAGACTGGGAATGAAATCTGCCCTTTTTTACAGGTTAGGAGTAATGCCCGTACTGTTATGTTTCAATCAGGCCCATCATATTCATATATGAGAAGACGTATGACAGAACTAAGGTGGAAAAAGTGTGCTTTAGTAGGAGAGATGTTGCCTAATCTTTTTTTTTTTTTTATGGTGAATGCATCCAGGAGAGAGAATTTAAATGCCATCATATTGAGAACAGCACAAGATACTGGAGATGCACTCATGTTAGGGATACAGAGGGCTTAAATTTCATTAAAATGAATTATGACATTTTCTGCAATCTTTAAAATTCACGCTTCCTTACAGCTGTTTGACTTGTAGTTATGAGTCTAATAGCTCTGATAGGAACCCACTTCTCAGGTTTTTTTCATGACCAAACAGGATGACGCTAATCATGTGCTATGATGGCTTTAGAGTACAACTTGTCTCTAACATTGCTTTTATTTATTCATAATGATTATTAGTGTAGATTAGTGAGCAAGGCAACAAGTTTCAAATAAACCACATCTTTTATCTCAGAGTTTTATTTACTAAAACACCCAAGTAGGTATTGTACAGTTGTTCTGTGCATGTCACTTAATAAATCAGTGTTTCTGTTTCCTACTTGAGGCCATTTTTGTGTATTTTACAGCTACCAAGAATGGAAACTGTAGGTTTAGTCTCCACCATTGTGCAAGTACAGTAAGATCCAGACACTATATAAAATTAAACTTTTTCTGAATGATTGAGGAGCCGAACAAAAGGCATGCAATCGCTAACACATACATTAGAAAACAGTATAGTCTCAATTAAACATACGAAAAACTATTGCAGACTTTATTACTGGCTATAGGTATGACAGTCTTTCATGTAATGGAGCTCCCTTTGTGATTTCTTTTCTGTTCTGCATTAGTACTGATCCTGCAATTTAATATTTTGTTTGTTTTTTGTTTGTTTGCTAACTAAGTAGGTGGACTGATCCAGCGACCCTTTCAGATATGATGTGGTCACAAAGAACAAATCAGATCCCAAGCAATTCACATACGAATCATACACAACAGGTAGACTTCCTTTTCCTGACTGTTTCATTAGCTAGATCTCTTTTTACAAGTGTGTTCCCAGGCATAACTGAGCCATACTATATGTGACTATTGGGCAGAGATGGGCGAAGGCTGCCAACCTAGTCAAATAGAATTTGATATATAATTCTGGCATTTGTAAATAAATGTAAAATACAGGCATGTTTTCTTGAATGTAAAAGAACACTGTGAAATGTGGAACTGCAAAATATGTGACAACTTTGCACTCTACTTACTGGCCCAGTGAAGCATGTTGTGACCCTTTCATGTTAGAAATTGGCTCCAGTGTGGCTGGATGAAAGTTTCATGCCCATTGTTTTAAGGCTAAAGTTTATGACCAGAATTTAGATATGGAATGCGCTTTATGGCTCTACTTTCTGTTAGAATATACATGTGAAATGTCTTCTATTGTTGTAAGTCTCAGACCAGGTGTTAAGATGATGCAATATGAATACTGGGAAAACCTAAGTGTCAAAATGATGTAATGTTTGCATATTTATAGAGGTTATTGTAATAGGCCACTCTAAAGTAAGCCTTGACTGTTAGTCATACTACCATTGGATAATAATATTGCACAGTAATAATTGGACACACTTTTAAGGGCCTTTTAATAGCTGATATTATTAGTTAAGTGGTGGCAGTAATTACTAATGTATAGTCTGGGTAAAGGAGCACAGCTGGAGAATCTGTGTCAGCCTTTCCCAGGAGTGTCTGTGAAGTTGTATATATACTTATCTCAAAGTGTGTGTGCGTTGTGTCAGCTACTTGGGCAGGGACATGAAGCACTGGTTGGACAGAGAAGGTACTGGAGGTTTTAGCTTGCCCTGCTAGGCTGAGACCTGGACCCTATAGCTGTGCCATTGAGGAGTCTTATTGGGGACCTGGTGAGCAAGGGAGCAATCAGCCCCAGACTGACTGTTATCTCTGTGTCCACTTAAGGAAAATTGTACTTTACTGTGTGTATTAATTATCCTTTTCTCTTCTATGAGACAACCTCCCTGGTGTTAGTGGTGAAGATTATGGCTCCTTGATTGCTGGGCCAGGGCACAGTTGTCACAAGTATTTGGCAGTGGTGGGATCTACTTCACATACTAATTGGCTTGTAGTAGTGTGGGTAGAGCAAATTCCTGTAGCTTATGTACAGTGATCTCTTAAAGTGTTTTGTACTCTAAAACAGCCACGCAGTGTATACTCAGAGTTCAGATCACAATTGTTTTATTTCTTTGGTTAGCTTAGTGTTAGTCAGGGTGAGCAGGCAGCATGTCAGCAGAAGAGTATGGAAAGCTGACAAGGAGTCAGCTGGCAGAGATGTGCCAGGCTAGGGGACTGGTGCATGGAAATCTGACTAAAGCAGACCTGATTGCAGCCTTGGTTACAGCTGCATCAGAAAACAGCAGCCTGGAGGACAATCAGACTGACAGTGGAGATACAATTTCCTCGGAGAATGGACAGCTCAACCTTTCTGCAGTGGACTTAAAAATCCAGCTGGAGCTAAAGAGACTTGAGTTGGAGGCCAGGCGTATGGAACTAGAAGCAGCCAAGAAAATGAGGAATCTACAAGCTGAGGAAAATGAATGGCAGAGGAGGCATGAGAGGGAAATGCTGACTCTTCGCCAGAGTCATGGAGGTAATGGGGAAGGGAGTAACCAGACCCCAGAAGCACAAAAGGTCAGTAAATTTCTTCCACAATTTAAAGAGGGGGATAATTTTGATAGCTTCATTCATATGTTTGAGCAGGTACTTAAACAATATGTAGTTGACCAAGGGTTCTGGGTAAGGTTCCTGACCCCCTTACTTCATGGTAAAACTGTAACTTCTTTAGCAAAAATGCATGACACTGACTGTTTTGATTATACTGCTGTAAAAAAGACAGTTATTAGAATGTTTTAAGCTAACACCTGAAATGTATAGGAAGAAGTTTTGTGAGCATAGACGCAAGGCAGATGAAAATGTATGTGAATGTGTTGCTGAACTGAGCACTTATTTTCATAGCTGGGTGAGTGGATGTCAGGTCACCACTTTTGAAGGGCTGCCAGAACTTTTGGTAAGGGAACAAGCCCTTAGCACTTTGAGGACATGAGGATCTGGTTAGCTACTTTAGAGGAGTTGGGGAAGAAGGGAGACCTATACCTACCAAGCAGGGGAGCCCTGCACAGGAAAGGAACCCCCAGTACTGCTCATGGGACTAAAGGAACTCATGATGGGCAGCACAGACTGCAACAACAGAATCTGCCAGTAGCAGGGGAAGCCACTAGTCCAGGTACATGTCTAGGAGCTAGGGTTAACTGTTTTGAATGCAACCAGTGGGGCCATGTGGAGTACAGATGTCCATGGAGGCAAGGTGGGGAACCAAAGGTGAGGGAGCCAGTAAGTGAGAAAGACAAAATGCCAACAGTGGGTTGGCTTGAGACAACAGGGGTATGGAACTACCATCCTGCAGATGTCCTGAGAGGGAAGGATTTGGATGAGGCAGTACTATGTACTTGTGCAGTTACATGCAGTCAGGCTTGGAGACAAGCATGTAAGTCTGGTAGCCTGGGGGAGACCCAGACAGACCGCATATTTGCAGCCAGGACTGGTTAGGTGGTTACTACAATAAGGGAGCTACTCGGTAGCAGTGAGACTGAATGTGAGTCACAGCTGCTTGTGGGTACTGATGGCCCCCTGGACAAAGTGACTGCAAAGGTAGAGGTGAGTAGTAGTACCCAGGCTGACAGTGAGGCATCGCTGTCAGAAGATGCCAGACTTCCTGTGGAAGGGGAGCTGGGAAGGGTTACAAAGAGAGACTTGAGACAGGCTCAGCTCTCAGACCCTACATTGCAAGGCCTGAGGCAGGTAGCTAGGGAGGCACCTGATTCTCAAGGGAAGGGGGAATCTGTATACTGGAACAAAGGGTTACTATACAAGAGTGGACCCCTGAGGGAAGGCTAGAAAATGAGAGAGTACAGCAGTGCCTAGTAGTGCCTAGAGCTTACCGTCTGGTGCTTCTAGCCATAGCCTATGATATTCCCTTTGCAGGTCATATGGGCATAAAATGTACAAAGAAGCGTATTATGCAAAATCTCTATTGGCCTGGCATTTCCAGAGATGTAAAGGGTACTGCAGGACCTGTGAGCAGTGACAAAAGGTAGGCAAGGCAGGAGACAAGGTGAGAGTTCCTTTGATGCCTTTGCCTGTGATTGAGGAGCCATTTCAGAGGGTAGCTATGGATATTGTGTGTCCTCTGAGTACCCCAAGTTCCACAGGGAAAAGGTATATCCTAGTGATTGTAAATTATGCTACATGATACCCTGAGGCAGTGGCTTTGTCCTCCATTGAGGAAGAGAAGGTGGCAAATGCTTTGCTACAGATTTTCAACAGGGTAGGTTTCCCAAAGGAAATACTGTCTGACAGAGGTGCCAATTTTATGTCAGACCTGCTGGCTTGTCTGTGGAAGTCCTGTGGGGTGAAGCACATGAAGACCACCCCCTACCATCCCCAGACTAATGGTCTTGTTGAGAGGTTAAACTCTACAATCAAGTCCATGCTACGGGTATTTGCAGATCAGTTTAAGAGGGGTGGGACAAATATTTGCTCCACCTGTTGTTTGCTTACAGAGAGGTTCCCCAGGAATCCACAGGTTTTTCACCCTTTGAGTTGCTGTATGGGCATACGGTGAGTGGTTCTCTAGATTTAATTTGAGATGAGTGGGAAGGTGAGTGTGAGTCTCACAAGACGTATGTTGTGGCATATGTCCTGAACCTCAGGCCAAGGCTCAGGGAACTCATGGGCCTGGCCCAGGAAAACCTGGCAGATGCCCAACAACAGAAAAAGGTGTGGTATGACAGGACTTCTCAAGCTAGAGAGTATGCTGTGGGGCAGCAGGTAATGGTTCTCATTCCTGTCAGACACAACAAGCTGCAAGCAGCTTGGGAGGGACCCTACAAGGTGGTAAGAAAGGTAAGTGATGTTGACTACATGGTGGAAGTGCTAGGCAGATGGGAGGGGCACAAATTGAATCATGTTAACATGATGAAACCTTGCCATGATAGGGAGGCCCTTGTACTGAGTATTTGCAGTGGATTGCAGGCGGAGTCTGAGAGAGATCTTGTGACTGATCTCCTCAGTGAGGCTCAGGCTGACACTTCAGTGGAAGGGGTAGCAATGTCCCAGCAGCTATCTCCTACCCAGGTTCAAGAAATCTGAGCAGTGTTGCAGGAGTTTGGGGCATGTTCACTGGGAAACCAGGGAGCACCCACCTGGTGCAGCACCAGGTGGATACAGGACCCCAAAGGCCTATCAGGCAGACCACTTATAGGGTGCTTGAGAGAGTCAAACAGGCTCTGAGGGAGGAGGTACAGGAGATGTTGGAACTAGGGGTGATTCAAGAGTCCAACAGTCCCTGGGCCTCACCAGTGGTGTTGGTGCCAATGAAGGATGGCAGCAACATGTTCTGTGTGGATTAAAGGAAATTAAATAGTCACATAGAGTCAGATGCTTACTCCATGCCTAGGACAGATGAGGCCCTAGAGCAGCTGGGTGGGGCTAAGTATCTTACAACCATTGATCTTACCAAGGGTTACTGGCAGGTGCCCTTGACTCCCAGTACTAGAGAGAAGTCAGCCTCTGTGAATCCTTTTGGCTTGTATGAGTTCACAAAGATGCCCTTTGGGATGAAGAATGCCCCAGCGACTTTCCAGAGTCTGGTAGATCATATCTTAGCAGGAGCAGGAGGGTTTGCCCTTGCTTACATGGATGATATTGCTATCTACAGCCATTCCTGGCAGGAGCACCTTCAGCATGTTAGGGAGGTGCTAGGCAGACTACAGAGGGCAGGTTAACCATTAAGCCGAGCAAATGTCAGGTGGGTATGGCAGAGGTCTCCTACCTAAGACATAGAGTGGGGAGTGGTAAGATAATGTCAGAACCAGCCAAATTGGAAGCTATTCAGGCATGGCCTGCACCTGTTACCAAAAAGCAGGTGAGGACATTCTTGGGGACAGCAGGGTACTACAAAAAGTTTGTTCCCAATTATAGTACCATAACTGCTCCCTCACATACCTGACAAGGAAGAACAGGCCAGATAAGGTAGAGTGGACCCCAGCATGTGAGCTGGCATTTCAGAAGCTTAAGGAAGCTTTGGAAGGGCCCCCTGTGTTAGCCAGTCCAGACTATAGCAAAGAATTTGTTGTGCAGGTGGATGCTTCAAACTATGGGGTGGAGGCTGTACCTAGCCAGATTTCTTCAGAGGGAGAAGAGCACCCAGTGATTTATCTCAGTCGTAGGCTCCAACCCATGGAGGAATGGTATGCAGCGGTAGAAAAGGAATGTCTAGCCATAGTGTGGGCACTACAAAAACTTCAACCTTATCTGTATGGAAGAAAATTCACTGTGATGACAAATCACAACCCTCTAATATGGTTAGACAAAGCCAGTCAGCAAAATGCCAAGTTTCTAAGATGAAGTCTGGGGTTGCAAACATTTGATATGTCAGTGCAGCACCACAGTGGGAGTAGCAATGCCAATGCAGATGGGCTGTCAAGACAGGGAATGGGGTGAGGTACACCCAGATAGACCTGACACTCTCAAATGATGTTTCTCAAGGGGAACTTGAAAAACTTGCTTGAGTTCCCCAGGGGGGAAGAGATGTGATGATTGGGAAGAGATGGGCAAAGGTTGCCAGCCTAGTCACATAGAATTTGATATATAATTCTGGCATTTGTAAATAAATGTAAAATACAGGCATGTTTTCTTGAATGTAAAAGAACACTGTGAAATGTGGAACTGCAAAATATGTGACAACATTGCACTCTGCTGTCCCAGTCTAGCATGTTGTGACCCTTTCATGTCAGAATTCGGCTCCAGTGTGGCTGGATGAAAGTTTCATGCCCATTGTTTTAAGGGTAAAGTTTATGACCAGAATTTAGATGTGGAATGTGCTTTATGGCTCTAGTTTCTGTTAGAATATACATGTGAAATGTCTTCTATTGTAAGTCTCAGACCAGGTGTTAAGATGATGCAATATTCCATGAATATGAATTCTGGGAAAACCAAAGTGTCAAAAATAATGTAATTTGGGAGGGCCTTAGAGACATGTTTGTTAGTAATGTTTAAATATTATTTCTCACAAGAGACTGAGAGCATTTTGATCTTGGATCTCCAACTTATCAGCACTCTGCCTTATGCTCACATGTAAGGTTTAGCACTGTGATGTCTTGTAGGAATAGTTAAAGCTAGTAAAAATTAATTAGGTATTTTTCTTTGAAATCAGACCTGTCCTACTGTATTATTTTAAGTTTCTGTGTGATATCTGGACTCTTAGATATCTCTGTGGTGTAGTAGTTTTGTCTTGTGCTTTAATTATGTATTATTAAATATTTTTAGAACCTTCTAACTGTGGCTGGTTTGTGTAGAGATAAGCTCTAGAGTACATTGCATATTTATAGAGGTTATTGTAATAGGCCACTCTAAAGTAAGCCTTGACTGTTAGTCATACTACCATTGGATAATAATATTGCACAGTAATAATTGGACACACTTTTAAGGGCCTTTTAGTAGCTGATATTATTAGTTGGATGGTGGCAGTAATTACTAACATATAGTCTGTTACTGGTGAAGCTCCATGTGTGCAATTCTCAACCATAGCTCTCAACCTTCCATCTCCAAAATGAGGAACACTCACCTTCATAATGTGGAACAAATGGGCAAAATGTGGAACACATACTATTGGCTTACCAACAACTTCAACTAGGAAGGTCATAGGATGGTTAAAATATGCTGATTTTACTTATAAAGAAGATCCTTTAATGAATTAATATAATTAATTTCTATTTACCATGGATTTCACTTAAAAAATTCCTAACACTGAATGTGTGACAGACTCTTTCAATGTGGAACTTTGAGGAACATGAACTTTTTAAGACCCCAAATGAGGTACATTCCTTGTAATGAGGTACACTTGAGAGGTATGTTCTCAACTTTGATTTGATAGGGTGGCAGTTTGGGGCTTTTGGAAATTTGGGGAATTGCCAAGGTTGCCAAATGACTTAGCTATGAATCTGCTGCATTGTGCGTAATTTCTCTTACAACAATTCAGCATGCATTTACAACACTTCCTCTATAGACATTAACTCCTTTGGTACACTATTATTTACAGGCTTTGTTTTCATTTTAATCCAACCTTCTTAAACCAATTCTACCCATGCTAAATAGGAGCATTTTCTTTAACACAGTTAATTGCAACTGTTCATCTTCTTTTTGTAACATACTCTAACCACAGCCTGACTCAGTACTGGCAAATTCTGTCCAGTGTCTGTTTTGACAGTGATGGCTGGTAATGTCCTCTTTTGAAACAGTGACTGAAACATTTTCTGAGATGTAACTGACACTACTGCCCTGCACCAGTCTTCACATCAATTCTTTTCTTGTTTACCACAAAACTAATGATTAATTAATAACTCTTTCTGCTTATCATGTAGCATTGAAAACAATTGAAATTCTATTTCCTCCTTACAAATATATTTTATATTTCAATCATAAGGTATTTTATATTTACTCTTTACTTGGAGTTAAATTTTACTACAACATGATCTCTTTATGAATCCCAGGTCCCAGCTTTCCATAACTATGTTTTGCTCTTTAAAGTTGCAGATTTGTGTGATAGTTTTTATTATTACAATGCTAACAAAATATTTTGCCTTTCTTGTTATGTGTCTAAACTTATCATTTTTGTATTATGCTAACAAATAACACGTGCTTTCTCAGCTGATGCATATCTTTGCCTACCAGTTCTGTGCCCAGTGTGATTTCAAATTTTATTTATGTATTTATTTATCCTCTGTTGACCCGTCACATATACGTGACACACAAATGCCATGTTGAAGGCAAAACACAAGTGTAGGCATATAAACATGACTGTCAGTGGCCTAAATAGAATGCACATTAAAGCAATGTCAATACACATACTCACTCCAATAACATCTAAGAATAATTGCAAAAATCTAACACTACAGCATAAAAAAATATATCAAGTTGTGCATGTCAATTTCACCAATGTACACTGGTTAATGCATAAGCTTGATGAGAACAAGGATGTATTGCAAGCATTAGCCAGTGATTTGTGTACAGCTGTCCTGCATCCATAAAAAGGCCATATATTTGGCACATGTTCACCATGTCAGCAATGTAATACATGACAATTGTCAATAAATGCAACAAAGGCAAACATATCTGAAACAGTATAACATATAAATATGAAGGTGAAATTGAGGTGGATAACCTGGACTCACATGAGGGAAAAGCAGGACAACAAGGTAAGTTCACACATTGCAAATGTATACAGCACACAGGGTACTGTCTAAGCTAACCCAAAATACATTTAAGCAAATGGCAAATGTATGACATTTAAGTCCCAGGAAGTCATTGTTCCACTGTATTCGGCATTCATCAGCCCTATTACTGAGTACAATGTCCCCTTTGGTATGTACCTAACCAGGCATATCCAACAACTGGAATGTCCTCAGAGGTTCTTCACTAAAAGAATACAGGGCATAAGTAATGTTTCCTATGCAGACCATCTTAAGGCCCTATCCCTGTATTTTGTCTCATACAGGCTTTTGAGGGGAGATCTATGCCTGGCATACAGGGCATTGTCAGACCCCACTCTGATGGAACTCCTGCATATCCACAAAATAAACAGTACCAGAATTACCCATTCAAAAGACTAAAACCTTGCCTGTGATATAAATAGGACCTGCTAGAGAGATAGGTATGCATCCCAGAGACTACTCCATCTATAGAACAGGCTCCCCATCCATGTGAAGCAGAGTTCCTCCCTAATCCAATTCAAGTGCAACTTGGACAATTGGATGGAAAGCCAGAAATTCATCCCTGGTTTGGCACCTATGTCTCTGATGCATATAGGTAACCTGTAAATGGTTCATCTCTGAGACCCATGCTTACACTTATCAATGGTATCAGAACTTATCAGAGATTTGGGATGCATGGCTAGGTGTAAAATGGCCCTTGTGGTCATTAGCCTAGTAAACAACTATGAACCTGTGAACATGGGCAGACTGACTGCTGATATCCACAGAAATTGACATTTATAGATTACACACATACACAGTAATGTGCAATCATGTAACATCAACAGGCATACATAAGCAAGCTAAGAATTTCAATCACATACACATATCCTAAAATCTGGTGCAGACAAAAGCGCTTAATCTTGGTGTGTTTTTACTGCAATAAACAGAGACTGTATACAGGCTTGTTTGGTGCATTTTCCGTTTGGTTCCACGTAAACATATCCTGTCATGCCAGTTTTGAATAAACAACTACAGGTGTATGTCACTCACCACCCTGATTATTCACCCTGACCCTAGTCGCAAAACTCCTCATTAATCACCACAAGCAACTAAACATACTTGGTATTTATCTACCCCCCAGGCAATAACCTGTCCACCCTAGAGTCAATACTCCACTGGGCTTCCCACTCCCTTCTCCAAAAAACTATCCTTCTAGGTGACGTCAATATTGACTGGAACTCCATCCAGTCTTCCACACCAAGAAACCACCTTATCTTATACAACTTCACCCAACTCATACACTCACCCACCCATATTGACAAAACCTCAAAAAAAGAATCCATATTAAACTGGATCCTCACAAACAACCGCAATACTGCTCATCAATGCAGTACAATAGCCAACTAATTAAGTGAGTACAATCCAACTTTCTTCATCCGACACAAACTCAAAAACAACAACCCTCCATCACTCATACCCAAAAACACTTCTCCACTAACATATTCCTGGAAGCTTTATATTCATGCAGCTGGACCCCGATCAAAACCCTTCCATTAGACCAGGAAGTTGAATACTTCAGCTCCACATTCCTAAACATCCTAAACCACCTAGCTCCATGACAAACAATTATAATTCATAGTAACCCAGCCCCCTAGCTACAAAAATCTACAAGATCACTACTAAAAGAAAGAGAGAAAGTCTGGAACACCTGGCATTGTCGCAAAACCCCTACATCTAGGCAAACTTTCCTTGAACCTTGCAATAAGGCAAACAACAAATATATAAATAACAAACAAAACCACTACCTCTCTCTACAAAAGAAGCATAGTTCTAACCCTCAGAAATTCTGGGCAGCTGCAAATAATATCCTGCAATCAGGCTGAAGTTCTACCCCTCCCCCCACCCAGTATCGAAGGATCAAACTCTGATATAGCGTTTGACTTCAATAGCTATTTTTCCTCCTCTATACTCAAACTTATTAATAACACAAATCCCACCAACCTCCCAATATCCACTAATGACCAAACAATCAATACCCCCTTTTTACTCAAACCATTTCCAACATTAACCATCCAGAAGCTGTTATCTAAGCTTAAGCCCACCACCCTCGCTGCCAACAACCTCCCAGCTAACTACCTTCAAATTGCATCTAAGGCCATTGCCTACCCAGTTTGTATATTGATAAATAGATACACCACTGAACACACAACCCCATCCTTATGGAAAATTTCCTGCATCCTTCTCCTCCACAAAGGTGGACCTTCCACCGACCTCTCTATTGACCTATCTCAATCCTGTCACCCATATCTAAGATCCTTGAAAGATGTTTCCACAGCCAACTCCTTACCCACTTCCTCACTAATAACCTACTATCCAAAACCAAACATGGTTTCCGACCATCACACAGGACCACCACTGCCCTATTCAACTTCACCAACTCCATAAATTCACACAGGAATCAAGGCCAACTAGTCTCTGCCATCTTTCTAGACCTATCCAAAGCATTCAATACCATTTTCCACAATAGATTCTTAACCCACATCTCTGAGCTCAACATAGACAACTCCTGCCTGCTCTTATTTAAAAGTTATCTAAATAACCGCCTTCAGTCAGATAAATGGCATGATTCCCTATCCCCACCTTTCCCAGTATTACTAGGCATTCCCCAGGGTTCCTTTCTAAGCCCCCTTCCCTTCAATATCTTTACAAACCAACTTCACTTAGCCACTACAAAAGCCGAAATAATACAATATGCCAATGACACACTAATCTGCTCTGCATCCAATCTCCAGCAGCTCCTCCAACATACCCAGGATTCCTTCACAGACATACAAAATTGGCTAAGTAATTCACAACTGATACCGAACTAAAAAAAAACTCAACAAAGAATACCGACCCAACCACCTTCACCGTATTTTCTGCAAACACGATCCCCATCTCTCCAGTCCCAGAGGCCAAGCCTCTAGGGATTACAATTGACCAACAATTAAAATTCCCTAACTATTACCAAAGTATTCTAGGGACGCTATACCTCTGCAAGAAGTACCTTACCTCTGAATCAAGAATTGCTATAGCCAGAACCTATCTCTTAGCTACCTTACTATATGCATGTCCAGTTCTAACAAATCTAAATTAAACCGACTTCAATAAACTTTCTACTTGTACCACAAAATCGCCAGATTTGCTACCAGCTCCAGATTTCGTTCCCACCACTGTCATTCCCTAATTGCTCTACAATGGCTTGAGTTTGCTAATCTATTACATTTCCACCAAATCAACCTAGCCCATAAAATGATTTACTATCCAGAAAAAAACCCTGCCCTATCTGGACTACTAAACTTCTATACTTCAAATAGACAACTACTATCCACCAATAAAGCCATGATTGGAAAAATCCCATGCAAAAATAGCTCCTGTGAATCCCTTTTCCCTAAAAAAGTTGCTAACACATGAAATACTGTTCCTCCTGATATGAGATTACAAAATAATACTTCCACTTTCAAGGAACTACTGAAATCACACCTTCTCATTAACAGACTATGTAACTGCAATGCCCCACCTTAAACCCTCACTATTCAGCAGCAATACCGCTTCCTTAAGCTACTCATCCTTTATGACAACATGGTCACTCCTTTTAAATTCTCATGAATGCTGCTTGTAAATAAGTATATATGTAAATAGCTTACTCATATTCTTCTATTGTTGCCTTATGTTCTACTTAGCTGCTAGTCATGCATCTCGTGTGTTCTTCCTTGCAACATTGTTACACCTTGTATTACAATGTTAACAATTCTTCTATAACTTGTTACTGTTTACACTAAATACTGTAACTACTGTACTTGTGGAGCTTTTCTCCTTGGGCCTCCGCTGAAAATGGACACCAGTTGTCCAATCAGATGATCCCGGTAAACAAATGTCAAATAAATAAATAAATAAATAAATAAATAAATTATTACTGAGCAGGGGACGCTCCTGTGATCATCATTACAGCATATCAGTGATGTCAGTGAATGCTCACATGTCAAAGGTACAATTGTGTGTCATTATCAATCTTACTATGTACAGAGACATGTAAAATCATCAGTTAACATGTACAACTGTTGGTGGAAGGTGTGAAGATATGTGAATAAGGATTGGATGTGGAAATGTAACATACAGCAAACATGGAGTAATCTACTGTTACAGAATAAATTATCCTTACCATGGTGCATATATTAAGGCTACATTGGCATTTGATACAGTCAGAAAAGGAGGACTGCCCATAGATATGCCATACCTCTATATGTCCCTACTTGGCATCAGCTTTACTAGCACGTGGTACACAAGAACACATCATGCCAGTGGGACAACATGAAAACTGTCATCCAAAACACATGAGAAATGACATGCCTTTCTTTTGCACATACATGATATGGCAATACACTAATCCTAACCATACCACAGTGGTAGTGCTAGACTATGGACAACATCTGTTGTCTATCAGTTTTCCTCAATAAAACAGATGTTTGCAGGCTAATTGCTGCAGCACTAGCTGCAGGTTAACCACCACAATTCATGGTCAGCTGAATGTGTTATGTGTTAATGTGTGTGATGCACACAATGAAACCTAATTAAATGTCACATGATGATATATGCATGGAATGCTTGCACATAAGCATGGCAGCGACATAGTATGCATGCACAAGAGTACATATACAGTCCAATCAATTATATGGCAATCAGCATAACACAACTGGAGCACACAGACAATACTTACAGACCAAAGGGACCAGGCTTATGAGGATGAGCCTCATGAATGACCTCCTGGGCTATCTCCATAAACAAGTCATGCATAGCCTGTGCCATATCCTGGAAGAAGTTCACCATCATGTCCCTCATCTGTGTTCAAAACACAAAAGTCATAATCTCTCAGATCTCCTCCCTATAATCATGTCTGTTCCAGGCCTGGTGTCATCTCCTCTGGGGTGCAGCCAGCATGATGGCAGAAGCAGATACTGGTCCAGCTTCTTTGTTATCATCATTGCATCATCATTATCTTAGGACTTCAGCAGTGGCCTTGCACATACTCATCATCAGTGTCTGACCAGTGATTGTCCATGGGTCCCATGCTCTGTCAAGATAAATTGCAAAATGCAGTAGAAATTAAAAGGAAATGTCTATCATGCTGCACATTCCCATGAAGATCATAACTGGCCTTAAAATGAAGCTGATGTGTATGTCTGCAATCTAACATATTTAAATCACTCTCTCCAGTGGAGCTATGGATGTTTGCACAGTAACTTCCAATGGGTGGAGCCTAAGCTTTTTGATAGAATCAAATGATGCCCTTACATTTCAAACATTCATATCTCTGGAACTATTGGTGTTACTAAAGAAGTGTAAATAGCCAACTCTTCAGCACAAACTATTTATATAGTGGTTAGTATTATTTAGGTTCTAGGTTTTAAACTAAATTTTATAAGTCGCATAAAACACAGTAACTATTAAGTTTGTAATATTTTGCAAAGCAGAAGCCTCCACAGCAAAACAATAAAGCCCCGAACAGCCTGGAATTCTTCTCAAGACTTTATTAAGCACAAAAATCAACCATGAATGTTCTCAGTATGTTTTCGTTTAAAGCACACTTCATCAGATGTGGCTGGCATTAATAGAGCAAACTGAGGGAATACAGTGAATGAATCAGCAGCAAGGAAGAAACAAGAGGCTTCTTATTTGGTTTATTTTTACTTGTTTTGAAACCGTGTGGATTTTATTTTGCAAAGCACTTAAAGTATCGCAGCAACCACTCAAGTTATACACATACCCTGGGATTCAGCAAGCTCTGCATGGCGTGCAGGAATAGTGCAATAGCTGCTGCATGCAATATGGCTGACGAGCAATCCAGGAATGAGCTCCCGGGACGTGCACGAGCTCCTACACTGTTCCTGGATGGATAGAGCTCCTGTATGCTAATTACACTATTTTCAGGTAAAAAACATGCAAATGAGGTGAATTAGCGATCCATGAAGCAGGCAGGCATCTGTGCAGGAATAGTGTAACCTGCAGAAATGTATTCGACTGCTAACCGAATACATTTCTGCAAATTACAAAACGGAGGCATGACAGCTCCAAAGAAAGCATGTACTCAAAGTAGTAGGCATGCCAATGGCCAAATATATGGCAATTGGCATGGGAAATAGTTGAAAAATTATAAAAAATAACTTTTATTTTTTTTAGCTGATATTGGCTGTTTAAGCATAGGGCAGCGGTGCGCAAATGGAAATAGCTTGAAAATAAGAAAAAAAGTTGGAAATAAGCTTTTAAACCAAAATCAGCATTCTGCCATAATAGTCAATGGCATGCAGAAGACACAATACCATGGAATAGTGGTTGCTAATGGGGAAGGCTGAGTGTCAGTTTTGTAACCATGCATTAGCAGTCAGTTTTATGCAAATGAGGGGATTGATACTGAATCACAAATTTCCCCTCAGTGTTAGCTTGCACCCAACTGTGAAAGTGCAGCAACACCATGGTATAAGCATAAGAGGTAGATGACCTCATAAGTGGGAGTGTCATGCATGTTGTAAGCTTATTGGAGCTCTGTGGCCCGTGTTTGCCCTTAACTAAGCACAGATAAGGAGGGGGGGGGTGTCTGAGGCTGCATAGTAGTGTTTACATTGCCTAAACGGGTGTGCTTGCTGCGTACCAGGTTTAAAAAAAAGGTACTTACGTATTATCACAACCACATTTTTGCCCTAATGCTGGCTGCTTCCCCTTGTGTCAGCTGGGACCAATGAAGTATGACAGAACCTCAGAGACGTGTTTTCTTTAATGTGCTATTGTTTTTAGGATGGTTTTTCACTTCATTGGCTGAAAAAATAAGGTTTGAAAAATAGGTTTCCTCATTTACTGCCAGCATCTCAAGATGTCAGTTAAGCAAGCCCCCCATTCCACTTAAAACACGTTCCGGGTTCATTTTTCTCAGCCTTTGCCCTGAGAACAGAAAGCATCAGGAAAGAAAAGAAAAGCAGTACCCAGTCTAACTTCTTAAAAAAGTAATCGGGAAGGGCAGACTGTTAAAACACGATCTTGGTGGTGGGTTTGTAAAACGAGTAAGGGTTTGCGCATGTTCGGATTTGTGGCTAGTGTGCTCGAAAGCAGCTGATCCGTTGGGTGGGTGTGTGTGTGTGTGTGTGTGTGTGTGTGTGTGTGTGTGTGTGTGTGTGTGTTTGTAACATTGTACGCTATGACTACCCACACTCCTTTCAGGCCAACGTACGTATATACAGACAGCCACTGTGATCACTTGCTGAATTCAATGCTTGATGTCTTTCAAGCACGTTAGCCACAAATCCTCAAATTTGAACCCTTACTCATTTTAAAAGCCACCACCAACATCCCAGAAGAGTTTTTTACAGTCTGCCCTTCCTGATTACACTTCCTTGTTGTTGTTTGAGTAAAAGACAAGAAAGTCCAGCACGTCGGAAAATGTGGTTGCGATAATACGTAAGTACCAAAAAAAAAAACAGGAAGTAGCAGCTCTGTTCACATCTGAGCACTGGGTATGCGAGGCGCGTCTCGGGGCTTAAACAGGAAGGCAATGGGAAGGGAAGACAGCAGCAGAAAGGCAATCAAGGAGAACAAGCCTAGCTGGCAGGTGAAATGTATCAGAATCAGCCAATTACACAGGCAGCATCCCAGCCCAGCACACTACTATAAACCATGCAAACACCTTTCATGCTGGTTTTTCCCACAAACTCTACACCACACTGGTGTACACAGACAGGGATAATTTACCTGACAAAACTAACAAAATGATAGAGGCTGCTGTTGCTCTCATACTTCAGTATGTGGAAGAGGCTGAGGGTGGTGAGGATGGGAATGCTGATGACCAACCCACAGTGAGGAGAAGGAGAAGAATGTACAGACCCATGGTAACCTACCAGGGGCTACATGAGCTGGAGATAGTGGAGCACTATAGGGTGGACAGGGGCATCCTACAGCAAATTGTTGAGCTGTGCCGGCCATGCCTCACACACAGAACCAACAGAGGGGAACCCATCCCAGTGAATACCAAGGTATGTGTAGGCTTACGTATACTAGCCACAGGTACCTTCCAAAGGCCAACCGGGGATATCATGGGGATCTCACAGGCATCAGCATCCAGGGTACTCCACCAGTTCCTGGATGCCATGTCAGCACATGCCAGTGAGCACATCTATTTCCACAACACCAGTGAGGCATTAACCAGCAGTATGCATCTCTTCCGCCAAATAGCAGAATACCCTGAGGTAGTGGGTGCTATAGACTGCATGCACATACAGATCAAAGCACCACATGGTGATCGAGGTAGTGTCTGCATAAACTGCAAGGGCTGCCCCTCCATCAACTGCCAGGTCATGTGCGATGCCCAGGGTATTATAATGAATGTGTGCGCTGGCAGCACTGGAAGCTATCATGACTCCCACATCTGGCATATGACACAGCTGTACCAGAGATTTGCCAGTGGGTACATCCCATATGACCACCAAGTGGGGGATGCTGGTTATGCACTGGAGCCATGGCTGATGACACCCGTCAGAAATGCACACACACAGGAACAAGAACTCCATAATCAAGCACACGCACAAACCAGAATCATAATAGAGTGTGTGTTTGGGATGCTCAAGTCATGGTTCCGGTGCCTGGGCATATCCTGTGGAGCCTTACAATACTCTCCAGCTACATTTACACAAATTTTCATTGTATGTGCCATGCTACATAATAAAACCCCGTGGAAACAGCTGCAGCAGGATCAGCATGCGGAAGGGCCACACAGCCCACCACCATTCCCAAGGCCAGCACAGGCACAGAGTGACTCAGAGGAGGAACAACCTGAGCCTGCCCATGTAGGCAGAAGTAGGCATGCCCAGTATGCCCAGGCTTTGGCAAAGAGGCAACGCATAGCACATAAACTGACATGGTAGGAATCCAGGGAATAACACCTCTTTCTGACTCACAGATACAGTAAAAGGGATGCCAAACATGACACTACCTGTGCTTTACCATGTATAGGGAGTGTACTATGTGCATCCGACATAGTCAGCCCTCCAGCACCATCCTCAATACTGACACAGCCACAAGATAAGTCACTCTTCCTATCAGTTGCTGAATGGAGTAGTATGTTCTGCTAGTTGTATCTATGGTATGGATGTGAGCATGCAAGTGTATTGGGTGGCAGAATGGGATGGCAGCAGATAGTGGACACATATATGGCAGCATGAAATCCATAACACATACTGGTGTCAACAAAGTAGGCAGTAATAGACAAGGTGACAAATCCCACTGCAGTACATGTGGTGGCCCAAATGTGTGTCCATAGGATGCATGTCAGTGAGGCTCACATACCCAAAAACAGCCTCAACCAGCAGGACAGGTGTACACGACCGCAAAGAAAAGCTGTGCTATGGCTTCCAATTGATGGCAATGGAGAACAGCCCCCCATCCAGACCTACACAGACAGACTACAACAGGTCAGGCAGTTGTATGTTAGTTCTGAAGGGTAAGAAGTCTGAAACTGAAATGCAGGTCAATAAAACCTAAGATCTGTACTCTACTGATATGCCTCTAGTCTGCATGATAGGTCAGAATACAAAATGAAATGGAAGCCAGCAGAGTACCTGAAATACCAGTACAGTCATAGCAAATTTTTACATTTGTCAAGTGTGCCACCCCCCTCCCCACAATCCTATCTAGAAATGCAGTAACATGTATGTGTGGGTTTAATAACAGTGGAGCACAGATTACCTGAGCTGGCCCAATTTACAGGATAGATTGTTGCATGTGTACAATATGCAGGGCTCTGTGTGTTAGGTTGTTGTGTGTTGTATATTGTGTGAAAGTGGTCAGCATGTAGGGTTGTGTCCCAGTGGCCTATGGCCAGTACGGTTGATGACAGGGCCATGTTCTGACAACTGCAGTGCCAACCACAATGCATCCCAGCAAGACCCAATTCAGCAGTCATCCATACTCATTGTTCAGATGTCAATATCTTTCACCATCTGAAAGATGGACATGCCATGAATGTGGGCCCAGAAATACACACAGTACACAGGTGGAAGTACCCTAGATAGAGTATATAACATGTAACTGTCAACTGCACACACCTTTGGAAATTTACATACACGTTAGAAGCACATTAGTTGTCTGTGTAGTATGGAATACTGATGTAGTCTGGCCAATCATTGACAGACCACAAAAGGCACAGTTATGAAGAAATGAGAGACTGCCTATGTCCCTGCACAAGGCAGCATAAGGGGAATGTCCCAGGTATATCTGTGAGTCAGCTGCAAGAAGCTTCCATATCACACATGCACTCAGCTCACCCCACCATCAGCCACAGGTTTATCACAGGTCATATCCCTGATGTTGGGAATGAGTACAGTATGACCCCCAGTTCTGTATGGAAATATCCACATAATGCAGCATGCTGAAGAGGTGTTCCATGCAGGTGTGTCCCTAGCTGTAAGCAGCACCCTGCCAGCATCCAGAACAATGTATTAATATGGACAGGAGCTATTGCCATTAACACCTCACACACTTACCGTGTCACCACAGAGGAATCCAGTGGCTTGCAGCCTGGGACTATAGGAGGGACAGAATGCATTGTCCTGCTACAGATGGCCTACATCTCTACCAAATGCCCTAAGTCCTCTGTCAAAGGCCTGTGCCTCACCCGTATTGCCAATGTATGTTATCTCATGGGGTCCCAACTAACAACATAACACAATCCACAGAACAGAAATGCAAGGCCATGTCAACTAATCCCAGTAGCATGCCCACCATGTCCCACTGCAAGAACTGTGGACCAACCCCTAAATACCGCTGGGATGAAGGGACAACTATAGGGATACTTCTCTGATATTACTGCATAATGTTAGGAAGAGAATAGAATAACAGAGTGGGGGGTGTAGAAGCATGTACGCCATGGAGTGTGTGAAGTCTGAAACTCTGGTGTGTGCCCATACTATCCCTGCCTGCAAACCCAGTAATGGGTGGCTACATACCTGTTCATAAACCACAATGTGAAGGAGGAACCGACCAGATAGATGAGCCCTGCTTCTGGGTAAACTGGGTAAATTTGTACAGCTGAGAGGTATGGCCACAGCAGGATATGACCATTCTGTTATTTATTTATTTATTTATTTATTCCAGTTTGGTGACCAGGGAGGTCCATTGGGCTAAAAGCCCATTTTCAGTGGAGGCCCGGGGAGAAAAGCTCCATAATACAATGTTACATGACATAATAATCACACAATTACAAAATGATAAATTGATTTACATACAAATTAAACATTGGATGATTATAGAAACAGTGCAGGAGGATGATAGGCAAATTGCATAGGGATGGGAGAAATTGTTAGTTACATTAGCAATGTAAGACAAATATGGAAGGTATGAAGGTTAGCCAGGTGAGAACGAAGAGGGGAGCTTGGCAGGTATAAAGTGAAGCATGCAGTTACATTTTCGGTGAGTATGCAAGTAGGAGAGGAGTTTATTTTTGAAGGAGTGTAGGTTGTCACAGGTCCTTAGTGTGGAGGGAAGGGCATTCCATTTTTTAGCAAGGGAAAAGGAGAGTAAAAGTTGACCGACTGGGTGTTTAGGTTTGTGGATAGAGATGAGGTTTTGTTTAGAAGATCTAAGGGGTCTGGGGGGGGGTGTAAGATTGGAGGATATTGGATAGTGCAGGGCAGAGGGTGGGTTGAAAGATTAATTTGTGGGCTGAGACAATTTGGAGGTAGTCTAGTTGATTGGGGAGTTCAAGCCAATTTAGGGTTTGTAGGGATGTGCAGTGATGAGAGCGTGAAGTTGCCTTAGTGGCAAATTTGGAAATTTTATTGTAGCATACTTCCAGTTTAGTGGTTAAGGTAGAAGATAGATTTGTAAGCAGAGGGGCACCATATAGAAGAGATAGGAGGAGATATGTAGTGGCTAAGGTACGTCGAGTAGAGCTGGAGAGGAATTGACTATTTCTGTACAGTAGGCCGAGTTTTATATGGGTTTTCTTGATGTTAAGTTGGATATGGGTGTTGAATTTTAAGTGTTCATCGATTGTGACCCCTAGGAGTTTAGCGGAGGGAATGGTGTTAATGTTGGAGTTGTTAAGGCAAGAAAATTGAAATGAGTTTTTTTCGGTGGTGGAGAATTTTGAGTGGGTGAAAAGAAGAATCTTAGTTTTGTTAGCATTAAGTGAGAGGTGATTTTGATGCATCCAATTTTCAGTGGTTGTGAAGGCGGTTTAAGTTAGAGATTGGAGTTCTTTAAGGCTGGGGGCAGAGCAGATCAAAGTAGAGTCATCTGCGTATTGGACAATTTTGGTATTGGGAAAAGCTTTGTGGAAGCCATTAATGAAGATGTTAAATAGCAGTGGCCAAGTATGGAGCCTTGGGGAACTCCTGTGGGGGTAGAAAGGAAGCTGGAGGAGGCTTGGCCCCATTTCATGGCTTGGGACCTGTCAGAGAGGTAGCTGGAGAACCAGGATAGGGTTTTAGGGGAGATGTTAAGGTTGGATAGGTGGTTTAGTAGATGGGAGTGGGAGATGGTATCAAAAGCTTTGGATAGATCTAAGAGAACAGATGAAACTAAGTTACTAGAGTCTCGAGCTGAATTGACAGAGTGTAAGAAGGAGAGAAGGACTGTGTTGGTATTATGTCCAGGGCGGAAACCGTGCTGGGTAGGAGATAGCACCGGGTGTTTGATTATGAATTGCATGAGTTGCAGGTGGATGCATTTTTTGAGGGTTTTTGATATAGGAGAGAGGATAGCTATGGGGCGGAAGTTAGAGAAGTTACAAGTTTTGCCACCTTTGTGGAGTGGGAGAATAAAGGCAGAGTGCCATAGTTTGGGTACATAAGATTCGAGAAGGGATTGATTTATCAGGATACTAATAGGGAAAGCAATACTGTCGGCGGCAATTTTTAAGAAGGAGGAGGGGGTGTTGTCAGGGGCATTTGTGCAAGGTTTAAGTTTGGAGAGAAGTTTCTTTATAAAGTGGGTGGCTACAGGTTTAAGTTCAAAGGTAGGGGGAGGGGATAGTGAGGATGTGGAGTCATTGGAAGAGGGTGGTGGGGGGTGTTGTTGCGGAAGGTTTTGGTTAGCTCAGCAATAGAAGAGGTGAAGTAGGAGTTGAATAGATTGGCAATGTCTTGGTCAGATTTGCTAGTATCAGGGCAAGGGTTGTTTGTTGTGCCCGGCTTAAGAAGAGAGTTAATAGAATTCCAGAATTGTTTGGGGTTTTTTGCATGATTTATTTGTAAGAGGTTGTAGTGAGACTTTTTATCTGATATGACATGTTTTTTGGCAAGGTTTCATAATTGTTTGTATTTAAGTAAGTATTCAGGTTGTTTATGTTGGAGATATTTTTTCCAGGATGTGTCTCTTTGTTGCATAATTTTTTTGGTTTCTTTAGTAAGCCAGGGGGCGGTCTTGGCTTTGGCTGTTTTAGTACGAATTGGAGCTAGGGAGTTCAGGATAGTAAGGAATATGGTGTTGAAGAAATCAACGGCTTTGTCCAGGGGTAGGGTTTTTAGTGGGTTCCAGTTAGTGAATTTGAGGGAATCAGAGAAGGTGGAGGGATTAATGTTGGTTAAGTTGTGAGTGTGTAAGAGTTTGTGGAAGAAGGAGGAATAAGTTGTTGTTCTATAGGTGAAGGCAGGGAGGTGGTCTCCTAGAGGGTCTGGAATAATGCCAGATGTTGAGGTTCGGTTTGGATGAGACACCAGGATCCAGTCTAGGATGGAACCTGTGAGGTTAGTTTTGTTGGGTCTGGTGGTAATAAGTTGTGTGAAATTGAAAAGGTTGATAGATAAGGTGGGATTATGGTCACTGATTTTTTGCCAGTTAATATTTACATCTCCCATAATATAAGTTTCATGTTTAATATTTAAGGAGGACCAAGAGAGGATGTATTCCAAGGTAGTGGTGTTGTTTCCAGGAGGAATGTAAAGGGAGATGATGCAGATGCTTTTATGATCATTTAATTTTAGGAGGCCAGCTACTAGTTCAGCATTATGAAAGGAAGGGATAGCATTTGGGAAAGGAGTGATGGATAAGTGGTTAGCGTAGATTAGTGCTACACCACCACCTCTTTTATTTATGTGATCGGATCAGAGAGATTGAAAACCGGGGGGAAGAAATTAATTGTTGGTTATGTGTGGTTTTAACCAGGTTTCAGAGATGGCTACAATATCTGGTGAATTATGGTTTAGCCAGGCATGGAAGAGGGTAATTTTATTAGTTAAGCTTTGGGCATTGATGGTGAGAAATTTGAGATCTTTACAATTTGGTTTGTTGTTGAAATTTTGGTTATTTGTTTGAGGCATGTTTTTATTTTATTTTATTTATTTATTTTACATTTGTTGACCGGGCTAGTCCAGCTGGATACATGTCCATTTTCAGGAGAGGCCCGGGGAGAAAAGCTCCTCGAAAGTAAAGTACAATATTATATATAAAAACAAAACAAAATTTCACAGGTGCAAGTACAATACAAAATTAAGCTATTTGATACATGAAAGATCATATAGATGTGAGTAGAGTAGAATATAAGGAAATATGTTCACTTCAAAACACATATGATTGCAGAATCTTATGATAAGTATCTTTTGTTAGCATAGTAGGTAGTCTGAAAGACATTTTTGGATATAGATAGAGAATCTAATCAATTTTAAGGCCTGTTATATTTATGGTTTTCATTAGGCAGTTAGTATATAAAGTAATAAGACAGGTATCTTTGTGAAAAAAATGACATGAGAGGTTAGTCTAGGTTCATACAGGTGCATAACCAATGGGATTTGAGGTAGGTTTTAAGCCTGATTTTGAATTGTGTTAGTGAAGAAAGGGAGGTCAGGTCACTGGGGAGAGAGTTCCAGGTTTTACCCATGGTATTAGAGAACAGAGAGTCCCCAGCCTTATTGTAGGTTTTGCCTATTTGTACTAGTATTTTATTAGATGAGTGTAGTGTCTTAAGGTTGCTGTAGGGGGTGATAAGGTTGGTAAGAATTGGTGTGTTATTAGGCTGATACAGGATTTTGTAGGCAAATGTTAATTGTTTAAATAGAAGTAGATTTGGTAACTCTAGCCAACCTAGTTGTTCGTAAATAATACAGTGATGGGTTCTGAATATAGAGCCTGTTGCAAATCTAGCAATATTGTTATAGGAGACAGCCAGTTTGTTCATGTTGTTTTTTGAGAGGTTAGTATATATAGGGGAGGCATAGAGGAGGGTAGAGATTAAGTGGGTCTGGGCAATAGTAGATCTTGCTGGTGGGGTAAGAAAGGATTTGATTGTATAGAGGGAGCCTAGTGTTTTGTTGACTGTTTTTATGGTATTGTTAATGTGACTATCAAAGTTAAGGTTATTGTCAATTAGTACCCCTAGGAGTTTTGTGGTAGAGTCGGGGGATATGATGGTTCCATTGTTCGATGTGACAGTAAAATGTAGTGGTGTGGCCCTATTGGTGGGAGTAAAAAGTAGGAGTTTGTTTTTTTGGGGGGTTCAGGATGAGGCACTGATGTAGTAACCATTCCTCAACTATGTTAAACACTTTTTGGGTGAGAGACTGAAGGTCTGATGGAGTTGGGGCTGAGCATATTAATGTGGAGTCATCTGCATATTGTATTATGGAAGCTTGAGGAATTACAGTATGCAGGTCGTTGATGAAAATAGAAAATAGAAGAGGTCAAGTATAGAACCTTGGGGGACACCGACTGCAATGGAGAGATGGGGAGATAAGTTTTTGTCCCACAGAACTGCTTGTTGCCTATTGTTTAAGTAGGATTGAAACCATTGTATAGCCAGTGCATCAAGAGATAGGTTTTTGAGTATGTTTATGAGAAGTTGGTGGTTAACCATATCGAAGGCTTTATAGAGATCAATAAAGAGGGCTGAGGATAGAGTGTTGTTATTGTGATTTTTGTTTATACAGTTAGAGAAGGATAATTGGATGAATGTTGCCTGCTAGGCAGAGGAAAGAGAGAAGGTGAGTAAGTTTGTTAGTTTTAGTATGTTTTAGTTTGTTAGGGGTAGGATGGTAGGGGTGGCTTTAGGTTTGTAGAATTTATTTGGGACTTGGAAGAGTTTTAATGTTAATAGAGAGGGGGAGTGAACTGGAGTTATAGAGGCAGATATATTGTGGTAGTGATTAGTGGGGTATGGTGGTGGAGGTGGATATGGAGGGTTTAGGTGAAGGTTGGTATAGGAGGTGGAATGGTATAGTGGTAGAAGAATGAGGGCTAGGAGTAATGTAGGGGCAAGGATTGTAGTAGGAATTGAAGGCATCGTAGAAAGAGAGATTAGATTTAGATTAGTGGTGAAAGAGCAAAAAGGTTTGTATGTTAGAGTATGTAAGGCAGGTGGGTGGGAAGGAGTTTAGCATGAAAGGTAAGGTTGGTAGAGGGGAGGTATATTTGGGAAAAGTGGGTGGAGTAATCTAGTGATGGGATTGGGTGATGTAAGTGGGAGGGGGTATGTGATGAGTAATAAATGTAGGACACTGGGGTGTGTGGGAATTGAGGGCAGGGTAGGGGAGTGGAGTGAGCCCGCAGGGCTCACAGTTATATGACCACAACAGTTATGTTGATAGATGTACAAGCAGGGGATCCTCGGTCACCAAAGTACCAAAGTTCTGGGCCATTTACATAGACCCATCAGCAAGTGTCTGCAGCTACCCCTCCAGAATGGCATGCATGTGCAAGAATATGTAGGCTGCAGGCCACAATACTGGATACAGCTTCATTCATCCTGTATTTCCCAGGAAATAACTGTGAGAAAATAAGTATATCTGTCAATAGTTGATGACATAATACATAACAGTTTAAAACAGTACATATGTCTGACTATCTCTGCTAACACCAACCATGTAACACAAGCATCACAGACACAATAGTTACAGTATCCCACTATCTTTCGCCCATTGTGACTCCTTATTGTCAACCTATCTGCAGATATCATGCATAAACAGGTTGCTAGCTGTAGGTGTAGAACACAAAATGCTGCACTGGAATACAACCTACCTGGAATGGATTCACACACTCAATACAGAAGGTCATACTGGGCCTGCTCCTACACTTAGAGCAATGAAGCCCATGTCTGACAACAAAATACAGAAGGTCATACTGGGCATACTCCAACACTTAGAGAAATGAAGCCCATGTCTGACAACAACAGTGGACTATGCATATCTGTCAGTCACAGATGTCTGTGCACACACACACACCACATTGCACACCATTCATGCTTTGCACACACATTAGATAGGAATACTCACACATATCCAAGGCCAACACACTATAATAGGTCAAACATACACACACCCCAATCAAGGAAACCACCGTGAAAAACTTTTCAAAAGCAAACTTCACATTACTTAAGACCAAAGTGGAAAGGTTCACAGCCCCCATGCTAAAGGACAATGCTGTCCAAGCTGCTGAATCCCTTACAAAGGCACACTATGAGCACCTGCAAGAATGCATGGATCATGCTATCCCAAGCAAAACCAAGACTCACTCCTCCAAGAAAAGGAAACCAGTCTGGTGGACCCCTGCCATAAACAAGCTATACAATAGAAGGAGGAAACTAGTGCAGAAGAGAGTAAAATCCCAAGAAGGAAAGACATCCCTGATCAGTATCAGCAAGAAACTATGATCCCTCATAAAATCATCCAAGGCTAGCTTTGAAAGAAAAATTGCTAAGGACTCCAAAGATAACCACAAAGCATTCTTTAGCTATGTCAAGAACTTAAGTGGAAACTCTCAGATCTGCTCTGAGTTAGTGAAGAATGGCACAAAATACACTGAACCGACTAATATTACCAACATTCTGGCAGACAGGTTTAGTGCAAACTTCACCCCCCCTCTCACCCCCTAAAAGGCCCATAACCATACCAGAAGAATGTACTGCCCTGGCAATCACTGGCACACAGGTTAAAACAGCCCTGTCCAAAGCCAAAAATACAGCTTTAATGAGACCAGATGGCGCCCCACGCTGCGTCTTACACAAGCTTTAAAATGAACTAACCCCTTACCTAAACACACTGTTCAAACTCTTTCTACAGGCTACGTACCCATAGAGTGGTGCACAGCAACAGTTATCCCGCTCCACAAAGGTGGTAGCACAACAGACCCCAGGAACTATCACCCTATAAGTCTGACTAGCCTGGTCTGCAAGGCTATGGAGCGCATCATCATGGATATCATTAACAGAGACACTGGGAACCTTCAAACATTGGACCCTACCCAGTTTGACTTTGTTAAGGGCAAATCATGCTTTTTAAACCTGGTGGACTTCTTTGTGACAGTTGCCAAGGCTTTAGATGAGGGAAAGGAGGTCCACACAGCCCAACTAGACCTCGCAAAGGCTTTTGACACCATTCCCCATTCTGGTATTATAGACAAGCTCACCAGCCCGAACATAAACCCCTATGTCATGAGATGGGTTGCCAATTGGATCACAGATAGTGCCCACATGGTGAGAGTTGCAGGCTCTAGGTCCGACTCTAAACCATTTACAAGTGTTGTCTCCCAGGGCTCAGTCCTGGGACCCCTTCTGTTTGGTATATACTTCTCAGAGGTACAGGCAAGCACAGAAGGACTATGGCTGACCAGGTTCACAGATGACTGCAAACTGGGGGCCTTAATTGACTCTCCAGCTGATACAGACATCCTCCAGAAGGGTCTCACTGAGATGGATACCTGGTGTCAAAATCATGGCCTCAAGGTAACTGCCAAAAAGTGCATAGTCATCGCCCTTTGGAAAAAACAAAGTACCCGCAAACTACCACATACGTGGTAGCTCCCTAAATACAGAAAATGTAATAAGGGATCTGGGGACCTAAGTACATAGTAATCTCTACTTTGATAATCATATTGCCAAGGTGGTTAGAAAATCCATCTATGTGGCCCACCTAATCACAAAAGGGTTCACATTTAGAACAAAAGAGGTTATTGCGCCCCTCTACTCATCACTCATCAGACCCATCATAGAGTACAACGCTCCATTTGGAATGTACCTTATAAGACACCTGCAATAGCTGGAAAGACTACAGAAGTACCTCACCAAGAGGATCACTGGCCTCAAACATATGCCCTATGCAGCCCGACTGAAGAAACTCCAGCTATACTTGGTTGCATACCGCTTACTCAGAGGTGATCTCTGCCTGACATACAAGGCCATGTCCAACCTAGAATTGATGGACATGCTCCACCTAAAAAAATCCAAGTCACTGTGAGCCACTCTCTCTAGTGAGCTAAACCTCACCACAACAATAAATAGAACATGCTGGAGGGATAGATTCCTATCACAAGACTCCCCATGCTTTGGAACAAAATTCATAACTACATTAGGCAGAACCCCTCACTAACACTCTTCAAGAGAGACCTTGACGAGTGGATGGGTAACAAAAAATACACCCCTGGGATCACTTCACTGGCTCTTCTTGACAGAGGCTCAGTTAATTAATCAATGGGCGAAAGCTGACAAACTCTGGCTAAGCTTATAAATGCACTCAGGCAGATAGCCTAGTACCTACCTATGAACCTATATATATATATATATATATATATATATATATATATATATATATCAATGTACAGATATATAAATATATATATAAATATATATGTGTGCATGTACATGTATACATATATCTATATATGTATATATATATATATATATATATATATATATATATATATATATATATATATATATATATATATCCATATCCTTGTTACGTGTAAACATGAGTGTTGTATATACCTTCCCAGATGTATCCCACCATATTTATCTGATATGTGTAAAGACGAAAGGAATAAAACCAAGAACAGTAATCCACAATGAAAACGGCTGCCAAATAATCCTCTTCTTTATTTTACGAAACAAAACAAAACACTACAGAAATTCTTAAATCAAGCCCGATCAATATCAGGCTTTATCAAGACAAAGGTGTAAGATGTGCCTCGGTTTAAATACTCTTCTCAATTAAAAATTGCTCCACTTAATTAGATTTGAAAACAAGAAACACAATTAATTAACCCAAAATCGGGTTTTAAAGTGCTAGTGCCCTTATCAAAGTTTGTATAGCAAAGCACATAACTGCAAACTCCATTCTCTTTTTAGAAATAAATACTTAAAATCTACTGACAATAAAGTATGAATCATTAAAAGCAACACAGTTTTTACACAAATACAAATATGTGCATAAAACATGTCGTTATAAATGCTTAAATGCATTTTCAAAAGTTAATAATTTAAACAATGTGTTGTGAGATTGTTTAAAAACTAATCTGAACACTAATAGCAGCCAATACTTTAAAAATCAAAAACTAAAATGACATAACTACCATATAACAAGGGGGTAAACTTGCTCATATCAAATCCCACTGAGCAAACCACTGTGCACAGTGTTGTTGAACCTTCTGTTAAAATCCCATATTAAAATATTATATTGCCAAAACAACTTGGAATAATTAAATAAATAGATTCATTAGATTAAATTAAATAGCCTTTGTTCAGTTAGTTAACTAAATAGATTAAGTAGCTTAAATAAATCTGTTTAAATGTTAAAACATGCTAAAAATGTGTATTTCCATGAAAAACCTGTCTTATAACCTGGCTCGTCTTATCTTTAAAACACTTTTAATGCTAGTTGATTTGTTCATACCTGGGGGTTTTGTTGCATTTAATCTGATCTGCCATAAAAGCTCCTTATATTCTAGAGAGGCCTCCCATTCCCCTCCTCTAGGGTTTTGGGGTACATGTTCCAGAATCAAAAATTTTAAGGCCATATTGGGACATGTAACCGAATGCTTATAAAAGGCATTACTCTCTTTCTTAATAATGACTTCGTATAAATGCTCGTAAATCCTTTTCCGCAAAGTCCTTTCTGTCTTTCCCACATAGAATCCAGAGCAAGACTCACAGAACCCTAAATAAACTATCCCTTTAGTGGCACAATTATAGTACCCCCTAGGATTAATATTAAAATTTCTGGAGCTAATGTAATATTTACTGTTGTTATAAATGTGGTTGCATTGCTTGCAAGTTTGACATTTGTATGTTCCTACCTTCTTATTACTCACCAGAGAAGCCTTTACTTCCTGTCTTTCAAATAAATCTTTCAAATTGGCATTTCTGCTATTAACAAATGTCGGATGTGTCGCTGTGAATTGTTTAATCTCTTCGTTTGATTTCAAAATAGGCCGGTATTTTGAGATAAGATCCCTAAATTTTGTGGAATCATTGTTGAAGGTGTGAACAAATGTGTTGTGGGAATCCGTGTTGTTTTCAACGTTGTCTCCTGTGATGTCTGTGGTACCCTTACCTAGTAGTGGGGTGAATTTAGTGGTTCTTAACCCACTAACCTCATCAAGCACTTTTTCAAACAGCCTTTTAGGATAATTTCTTTCTAGGAACATGTTTTCCAAAATCTGTGTTTCTTTTTTAAATGATTCAGGTGTGCTGCACATCCTGCTTGCTCTAATTAATTGGCCTTTTAAAATGCCCTTTTTTTGTGCTGTGGGGTGACCACTATCAAAGTGCAGGAATGAATTGGAAAATGTAGGCTTCCTGAAAACAGTTGATTCAAAACTTCCTGTTGCGGGATTTTTTGAGAGAGTGACATCTAAGTAGTTAATTTCCTTCTCACTAATATTGTATGTGAATCTCAAGTAGTCCGTTGTTGAATTAATATGTGTAAAAAATTCTTGAAATTCCAATAGTGACCCATTCCAGAAAACACATATGTCGTCCAAAAAACGCTGATAATGGGCTATGTTCTTGGCCCATGCAGAATTAAAAACATATTTCTGCTCCCACATATACAACACAATGTTAGCATACGCCGAAGCGCAAGGCGAACCCATTGCCACACCTTTCTTTTGTCTGAACAACTCACCATTAAAAAATATGTAGTTGTTGTTCAAGATGACCTCCATGCATTCGCATTGTTTTGGCAATATAATATTTTAATATGGGATTTTAACAGAAGGTTCAACAACACTGTGCACAGTGGTTTGCTCAGTGGGATTTGATATGAGCAAGTTTACCCCCTTGTTATATGGTAGTTATGTCATTTTAGTTTTTGATTTTTAAAGTATTGGCTGCTATTAGTGTTCAGATTAGTTTTTAAACAATCTCACAACACATTGTTTAAATTATTAACTTTTGAAAATGCATTTAAGCATTTATAACGACATGTTTTATGCACATATTTGTATTTGTGTAAAAAACTGTGTTGCTTTTAATGATTCATACTTTATTGTCAGTAGATTTTAAGTATTTATTTCTAAAAAGAGAATGGAGTTTGCAGTTATGTGCTTTGCTATACAAACTTTGATAAGGGCACTAGCACTTTAAAACCCGATTTTGGGTTAATTAATTGTGTTTCTTGTTTTCAAATCTAATTAAGTGGAGCAATTTTTAATTGAGAAGAGTATTTAAACCGAGGCACATCTTACACACCTTTGTCTTGATAAAGCCTGATATTGATCGGGCGAAAGCGCTTGATTTTAAGAATTTCTGTAGTGTTTTGTTTTGTTTCGTAAAATAAAGAAGAGGATTATTTGGCAGCCGTTTTCGTTGTGGTATCTGATATGTGTATATTTAGATATAACAGAATACTGATTTAACACTACTTTAACTAACAAGTACTACACAATTATAGAAGTCAAAGCAGTTGTTCACTACTATTCAGTATGTGAACTCACGGATATATTGGGAAAAACAACTAACATTTTCACACCTGCGATGGCTTAGTGGTTAATTGCTGTGACCATAGTGTACAGGGTCCTGAGTTTAAAACCTGCAAGGGCTGTTTATTTTGTAGCTAGGCAGAACAAGGACTGTTGGATACAGAGTGGTTAAAGCAGCTTTGAGCGGGTTTGTGCTGGTTTGCGAGAAGCTACATGGTGCTGATGTATGGTTAAATGAAAAGGTGCTTGCACCTTGTCAGCTTCGCTTACCACTGTGCAAATCTGCTTAGCATTTCAATTTAAGCAATGCTTACTCCTGCTAAGCATAACTTAGCCTTGGACACCAGTGATCACATTCCAGTCTGAGAAAATAGCAGTGTAATGACATATTTAATAAGTGTACTTTATTCCATGTACATAACATGCTTCTATGTGCTGTCATTACAGTAGCAAGGGGTGTGAGTATACTGTATGGGACACCTGAGTATGTATGGCTAGTACAACAATCTTTTCTGTTCATATGTGTTTCATACATGGGTAGTATCCCAGTTTTATATTCAGTCACACTTGCTTGTATTGTATCATTATGTTACTACTGTTAACAGTGCTTTCCCAAGTAAGAGTAGATTGCAGATAGTAGTACTGGAACCATATACCCCTGAATTTAAAGCTGGACTCTGAGTATTGACTATTGTGTTTTTGGTGTGTGATCTGTGTGTTATTAAGTATTTTCTACTGGATATTGATCTGATATGTGGATATTAACTGTAGACTACTATGTGTATAGGACATGTCATTGAGGGCTGCTATCATGTAGTAATGGCATACCTATCAGTGTCAGACATATATCTGTCAAAGCAGTCATCCTAATGCATAACCTGTAGGCTAGCTGATTTCTGTCTGTCCTCTATACAGATGTGCAGATGTCAGGTATCCATCTTGGCTGCTTAAAGGCAACCTATGCTTGACTGACACTGACATGTCCTTGAGCTGTGTTATGAATGCCACAGCTAGGACATCCCACCCTGTATGCACCACATGCCATGTATACCTCAGGTAGACTACCAAAGTCAACAGAACATGTTTGGGTACAGATCTCCTACCCAGACATTGGCCATGTTATGTAATATATGTTGCATACATATCAATTAGAGCACCTCACCGGCCCTCTACAAGAGACAACCAGATGATTGGTTGTTGCATTTAACTGTCACCCTGAGGATCACTCACGTGGCATCAGTTAATAGATGGCCTGCTGACAAATGTCAAGTGGCATGATACCACTGTACGCACATCCCCTACTCTTCTCATCTCTCCATGGACAATATCCTGGTACACACCTAGGAACTCCTGACCCTATGGACCCCAGTACTGATAAATGTGTCAGTGTGCATTACTGAGAATAACAGTGTCTGTGTGTTTGTAAACTTGTAGTTGATAATACCCTGAGGGCCTTCTCACCAACTACACCCCCCATTGCCATAGTTAGAAATGGCTGCTGCTGTAATGGACGCTAAATGTACCTTGTTACACTCTTCACCCTATGGGCTACCTGGAGCTTGCAGTACCAGAACAACACTGTTGTACAAATGGGTAGATAGGCCTGGGTTACCCCCTGAGTCTTGGCAAGTATGTGTATGTGTGAAAGTGTGTATATTTGTAGGATACAGCATTCTGAGACCACATTCTCTAAATACAATACACCTTGCCATACAGTATAGGGGATAGTGATGTTGCTGAGATTAGGAAAGCCATGACAAACCATGACCCTACTACCCTGTGGCATGTGCAATAAATGCATATCCCTGTAGTAGTACTGATGAGATAGACAAGGGGTTGTATTGCAGTTCTGGTAAATGTGTGATTGTGGGTATGTCAGAGTATTATCATGGGTTTCAGTGAGTAAAATATCCAATGTGGGGTGTGGGTGCTGGGTATACTGTCTTTACACCATGGTACCCCCAGTACATGACCCAAGGTCCACTGTATGAGGACCACTGTCACCATCAACCATACATGTAATTGATTACACTATCCAGCCCAATGATGCATGTGCTGTGTGCAAATTATCTGTAACAGAATGGACTCACTGACAAGGTAGTTAGCACTGATGAACCCAGGTCTCTCAGATGTGTCTATGACTGTTACGTGTTTGTCAATGTGTATATGACAATATGTCATACTATGTATTGTTCATTAACACCCAGTTCATGCCCCATTATCATACTGTACAAGACCTGGTGATGTCTTTCACTTAACAAGAAACTCAGGACACACCTCATCCTAAAAGCTGTGTGGTGTGTGCAATTAAGGCCAAACACATTAGTAGTAATAAGTACCTATGTAAAAGGTTCTACTGTCAGTGTTGCCAAGTAAGTGTGTGTGTATGTGAAGGGATCTACTTCATTTTGGAGAAAATACATGTCCCAGGAGGCCATCTGTCTGAGAACTGATTGGCAAATGCTAACATTTCAAAGGAATCGTCTTGTCTCAATTCATTCCATCAAAACTAGTAATAGATGTGTAAATGCCCTCTTCCCCACTGTATGCTGTGTTTTGTCCATATACTGAAGTCTTGTCACCATAAAGTTCTGTAGTTACACAGTTACCTTTTTATAGTGTAGATTCACACCTCTGAGTACTGTGAAAATGCAAATGAGGTGTACAGCGATACTGGAGTTGGTATATATAGTTGGGTGTGTATGTTGTGGGCACAGCCACCCTCATTGGGGTTATTGTTGTGTGTATCTCCCCACTTAATGTGCTGTAATACTATCCAGTTTATGTTAACAGGCTAAGTAATTGTCAATCACACTATGTGCAGTTCTACGCCACCCCACAATCTCCAAGGTGGAGGGCTGTGCCACCCACACCAGCACACCTATGTTTACCAACTCCAGGATTGAACTACATTGGGGAGGAAAACATATACCCTGCCAGTATCATTGTCAATGACATTAAACTAGCAGACTGATTATTTACTGATGTGATATTTTGCCTATTTTGTCTTGGTGGAATTACATAGGCTAAAATCGATTCACTGGAAAATTAAGTACATCCATGTGTACAGTATTCTCTGTGCATTGCATCAACACCAAAGCCTCTGTGTGTGTGTGTGTGTGTGTGTGTGTGTGTGTGTGTGTGTGTGTGTGTGTGTGTGTGTGTGTGTGTGTTATACACAAACATGTGGTGTGTGCCACCTAGTACACTAATCATTGTCCACTGTAGAAGGGCTGCTGACATCAGCCACCATGCACTCACCTGCATACACCTCTCATACCTATCAGCCTTGTGGCACATGCAGTAACTGTTATACAGACCTGTTACTTGTGTTCAGCTCTACCCAGGATATGACACAGTCAATGTGTCACCACAGAGCCATACCCCTTGTAGGAAACACCTGCTGACACATAGACACCTACAACACAATCTGAATACATTATGGAGAGCACAATCAGTCAGTGTTAATAAAAGCTACAATGCATCATGGCTGGACAGCTACACATCCTGACATGTAAGCATTAAACTTTCCAGCTGAAAACATATTACACAGCATTACATTGCTACACCTTAGTACATTCACCCTGTGCATCAGAACCATTTTAACCTGTCCCTGCATCGATGGTATGGATGACAGGGATGTGGCACAGGTATCATCTTATGCAGAGGGTGTGTTGTGGGTTTACCAGAGACCTAGGCTGAGCCATTTGGTTGACATCATGTGTGTGTGTTATGGGGGTTTGTTTTCAATTGGGCTGTACAGATATGGTGTGTATAGGTATGGAGGTTTCCTAGCTGTGTTGGTGATGTCTGTGCGTGTGTATGTATGCACACAGTTCTGCCATGTGGCTGCCCTATACAGGGGCTTGTTGGACAGCTGCAGGCCATACATGGCAGGGTGTGCAGTTCACCATCTCTGGCCACGAACATGAGAACTGTGCCTTCCCGGTGTTCCACGGGCACTACAAGGTACAAGCCCAGATATGGTACTCTCCCCTGATGATGACAAATGTCCGCTGGCTCCAGGTCCCTGTTGGGACTGGCCAGGAACATGTGCACATGGCCTGCTGTGTTGTGGTGTGGACAGCACCCCCCCCTGCAGTGCTGGTGCTGGTACTGCCATTATGGGAGAGGCTGTGACTTGCACGTCCACATAGACCTCCACCTGTTGGTGTTGCTGACCTACATCCAAGTGGCTGTCACCTGACTCCAACCATGTGCTCTAACACAGACATTGCACAGTCGAGGATTCCCACCATCTCACCCAACCGTCTATCCAGGACCTCTGCAAAATAATGGTGGGCGTCTGCAAGATTACGGATGTTGTCAAATACAGCAGAATGTGTAGCCCTCTGGAGCCTCAGACTTTATCTGGTATAATGTTCCATATGTGGTTGTGCCTCCATGATGGCCCTAAACATGCATCTCGTGACACCTGCTGTGGCACTTCTGCCAGGGACATGATGGCCAGCAGCCCTCCTATGAGCACCCCTGTACATCTGCCTGTGTGGTTCCTCACTGGTCATCCAGCTATGGCTGCTGTGTACAAACACACCTGCCATAGTCACCACAATGTCCTGTCTCATGCCATCTCCTGCCAACTATCCCTCATCTATGGCCACTGGTGATGGGGTATGTATAGGCAATGTGACCGTCTGCAGTGATGGGGTGGATAACAGTGGGATGTCAACTGATGGCACAGCTTCAGCCCCTGACAACCCTGCCTGTCCCTCACCATACCTATCATCATTGTCAGAGTCTGTATGGACACTAACATCAGTTTGCCTGCAGGAGGGACCCTGACCCACCTCAGCACCTGTGTGGGAAAAACAAAAAACGTAATTTAAGATCTGTACATCACTGCTTACCTCTACACACACACACACACACACACACACACACACACACACACACACACACACACACACACACACACACAACACACACTTACAGGTGAGGTTGCACAAAGATATTACAGAGGCATCTCATTATCCAGCTATCAACATGCATGACATATGGCACTCAACAGCATGCACTGCAGCTATACTCAATCCCTGTTGCCAACATTATACATCTATGTGATGCATGAGTTGTGTTAACAGGTGATGCCCTTTCCCCTGGAACACACTGCACCCATGTACACAGTATTGTTGTGCACCTGTTCAGCACCCTGGCATGTACTATGCACCATACCTCATGAGTCTACACACCATTGCTGAATGTGTATATGTGTGGCAGTTATGTTTGCTCTGTTGCTCACAACCCCTATGTGTTTGACTGACACATACCTGGGATGATATGAGGACAGATGTCAATAGGTTCATAGGTTCATAGGTTCATACTAGGCTATCTGCCCTGGGGCATTTATAAGCCTAACTCGAGTGTTTTTGGCTTTCGCCACCCTTTGATTTGAGTTTGCTGTGCCCTTTTTAAGGTTAGTTTACTGTGCCTCTGTCTAGTAGTGACACAGAAGTAATCCCCGGGGTAAACCTACGATTTTCCATCCACTCATCAAGATTCCTCTTGAAGAGAGTCAGTGAGGTGCTCTGCCTAACATGGACTGGGATTGTATTTCAGAACAAAGGGAGCCTCTGGGTTATGAATCTGTCCCTCCAGCGTGTTCTATTTATTTCTGTGCTGAGGTTCAAGTCCCTCGAGCTCGTGGTTCTAAGGGATTTAGATTTTCTGAGGTGGAGCATGTCCATTAATTCTGGGTTGGACATAGCTTTGTATGTCAGGCATAGATCACCTCGAAGTAGGCGGTATGCAACTGAGTAGAGCTGGAGTTTTTTTAACCGGGTAGCATATGGGATCTGTTTGAGTCCCTTGATCCTCTTTGTGAGGTACTTTTGGGGTCTTTCTAGTTGCTGCAGGTGTCGGGTAAGGTACATCCCAAAAGGGGCATTGTATTCTATGATGGGCCTAATGAGGGATGAATAAAGGGACACTATTGCCTCACTTGATCTAGACGTGAATCCTTTCGTGATAAGGTGGGCTATGTAGAAGGTCTTTCTAACCATTTTGGCAATGTGGTTGTCAAAGGAGAGATTGCTTAATTACTTTTTCCGTACTTAATGGGTTACCACCTATGTGGTAATTTGTGGGCACTTTGTTTTTGCCAGAGGGTATGACTATACACTTTTTGGAATTTAGCTTTAGGCCATGGCTCTGGCACCAGTTATCCGTCTCTGTGAGACCTTTTTGGAGGATGTTCGTGTCAGCTGGAGAGTCAATTATGGCGCCCAGTTTGAAGTCATCTGCAAATTTGGTCAGCCATAGTCCTCCCATGTTGGCCTGTACCTCGGAGAAGTATATGCCGAACAAGAGAGGTCCCAGGACAGAACCTTGTGTTACACCAGTTGTAACCGGTTTCGAGTCTGACATGGCTCCGGCAATTCTGACTCTGTGGGTTCTGTCTTTGAGCCAGTTAGCAACCCATCTTGTGACATATTATATAGACTTTTATGGAGCATTTTATATAGTTACACCTGAATCAATCGTATTTTACCCTTTTTTCCTCTTCATGCTACACTATATGTGTTTTATAACTTTTAACACATTTCACTATCTTATTTTACATTTGTTTTTTTGTCATAGATGTGTATTTATACTATGTCCTTCTGTATTATGAAGAATAAACTATTTTGTTTTTTTTTAAATTTATTTAGAAGTATATCAGAAGGATTTCTGTATATATTGTAAATTTACTAGAAAATAAGTCATTTAACTATGTCGTACAAATGAATTCTTTCCATTGTATATTTGAAATGCTTTTGTTTTTTGGCAGCAGTTGTTGAAGTTTTGAAAAAGCCATTTGGTGGCAAGCTTTTCTCTAGCTAGCTATTAAAGTCTCACCGTTTTAGGATTTATTTTTTTTTGCCTGGTTTTATTACATAGGGGTTTATATTTAAGCTGGATAGCTTATCTATGATGCCCGAGTGGGGTATTGTGTCAAATGCCTTTGCAAGGTCCAGATAGGCTGTGTGGACTACCTTCCCTTCATCTATGGCCTTGGTGACTGTTTCAAAAAAGTCGACCAGGTTCAAGAGGGAGGATCTGCCCCTGACAAAGCCGAATTGGGTAGGATCTAGTGTCTGTAGGTCCCCAATGTCTTTGTTTATGAGTTCCATGATGATCCTCTCCATGGTCTTGCAGATAAGGCTAGTTAGGCTTATGGGGCGATAGTTACCAGGGTCCATTGAGGCACCACCTTTGTGGAGTGGGACCACTGTTGCTGTACGCCATTCTTTGGGTAAATATCCTGTAGTGAGGCTGAGATGTACAGCAGTTTTATGTGAGGGTTTAGTTCTTCTCGGAGTTCATGTAGGACGCAACTCGGGACACCATCTGGTCCCATTGAAGCAGTGACCTCTGATTTGCAGATCTCGTCATCAGCAGTGCATGTATGAGCAATAAAATCCAGTTACAATGATGACCTTCAAAGCATACTGTGGCTACGGGGAGTGTACAGACCCTTATTGACATGCCACCCTCTTCCCTGATATGCAATGGGGCCACAATACTGTATATGTTATCATTACACACACCTGATATGTGACATATGACCTGTGCAATCAAATGAAGTATCAAACAAATGTGTTAGCTGTGCAGATGCTGATTGAGATGCATACAATATGTGGGTTGCATAAGTGTGCACACCCTTAACACAATGGTTTGTTGTAGCACCTGTTAAGTGAGCTACAGCAGTCACTGTTCCTGGAAGGAGTATACTAGCATGGCCTATCTTTGCTTGACATTATTTGGTCACACCACCCTACAAATGTCCCCCAACTCTGCCAGATTGTAAGGTCAGCTCATGTGCACAGCCCTTGGAGGTACACAGTGCCTTCACTATTGCTGTGGAGTCAGGGTTATGTCTGGCACAATTCATGACCTTGACTGTGTTCAGATACAACCATTCTTAGTGAGCTTCGGATGTATGCTTCAGTTCACTGTTGTGTTTCAGGATGAAACCCCTCCCCATCCTCAGCCTTTTTGCAGATGCTTGTCAACTATGGGCCACACATGACTATCATTTTGCAGTGTCCCAAATTCAGAACACCATGTCTACCAGCCTAGTTTCTGCTAATGAACAGCAAACCTAAAGGTGTACACTGGCACAAGCAAGGTACAGATGGGGATGGTGGGCCAGAGGTGGAGTGAGGTGTTGTTTGTGCAGCACATGTATCTTTATTAATACTGTCTGTAGGTTTCAGCCTTGGTCTTGGTACACCATTATACATTGCAACACATGCCTTTGGGAGAATTGATGCTATGCATGTGCTACCTGTAGAGAGCCCTGGATGATGTTTCCTGTGGAAAAACTCTTCCATCTGATTACCCTAACCCATAGGCCACACTTATGCAGAGTCCAGGCAATTGTTGACACAGGTACTGCACAGGCAGTACTTGTTAGACATTCCTGTAAGTCCCTCAGTGTTGCTGCATGTTTCTGGGCAGCCTCCGTGAACAGTTTGCAACATGTGTTGTCATCTGTCTTGGATGGGCATATGTTTATTTTCTACATTAATGTTGTCCCATACTTCATAGTCACATACATGACTCTCTGCACTGTTTGTCATGGTATATACAATGGTGAGGTAAGGCTATGTCTCCCACTCCTGAGTGCTACCTTTTGGATATGGGATCCATTCCATGGTTTGTAAAATGTGTGCAAGGCATGGCTGCCTCTGTGCAGGTGAGTGGGAAAATGTCATGGACATACTTCTTGGACAGCAGATCATTACTTGTTGTGACATTGAGGACCTGTACTTGATGGAATATGCATATTCAAGAAGAGTGAATGCTGTCAGTACCTCAAATGTTGCTTCCACAATATGTTATTTGGAGTGTGTGCACACATATGCTTCCAGTGTTTGTTAAGGTATGTATTCCCTATATCTGTTGTCCTAACATAGGATTCCATATTATACATTCATTGCTCATGTTAGGATCATATTACAGGTTGTAAAAGTTGTGGAATGTGTTACTGTGATATGCTGTTGTGTAGATCTGTAACAGTTGCCATTGTAATAGTGGTATATACACTGTTGTAGCCGCTGTATAAGGGTAATGTTTCAGACATGTCCCTACTGTAGGCCATTTGTCCCACCATTATGTTCATCTCTGTCCACACATCTTGCACTGACAGGTTGTTAGTTATACAGCCAGACTCTTACATACCCTTCAGATATGCCACCATGGTGACCACTGTGATGCCGTGCAGTTAACAGCAACAATAGGTGAACATGTACAGCATGCATTATGGGTAGATGTGTTAAATGTGTGCATGACAAATACTATGGTCATAACATGGCTGGTGTATTGGCAAACCTGAATGAAAAAAAAACATACTCACCAGCTACAGACTGATGCCCCAGAGGTATACCAGAGGGACCTACATAGTTGTGTGATAGTTATAATATCAGTAGCCACACCTGTGGCAATGGAACAGGGTGGGAGCAGCATTTTAGTACATCAACAGTGCAAACCCACAATACTAGAAATTATGCACATCTGTTCATTACTACACTGCAGCAACAGACTATGTTATATGACATATGCATGAAGATACTTTACAGATGAAGACAGATAAGCAACAGTGGTCTTCTAACATGCCCTGGGGCCTTACCTGCATGCTCCTCATCCATTGTGTGGGCAGCACCCACCTCCACAATGCTATCATCAAGTTCTTGGCATGGCTGGCGAGTGGGTGCCTCAAGGCTGGTGAGGAGCTCCTCAGCATGTGTCAGTGGGGGCTGGATGGCATGACCCCCACCTGTGGCTAGCTGGTCCCTCCAAACTGCAGCAGCATGCGGACAGGCATGGGGGATGAGGTCAATGCAATGATGTTGCACCTGATCATAACTGCGGTTATGCAGGCCGACATTGTTTACCCTGTGGACAAGCTTGTTCCACAGGGCAGTCCTCTCCTGCAGATCATGGGCCATATGCCCAAAGAGGGTTCTGTGGTGATGGATGAGGTAGTTTATTATTATTTCATTCTCCTGTGGAGTATAAGCAGGGAGACGCTCCCGTGACATGGTACCTTGAAGACATAAACAGGAAAAAAAAGGTCTGAGGACCTCATACTGCAAGGATATAATAGTTGTTAATTGACATCTCTCTCTCTCCCTACCATACCTGCAATAATAATCTGAACACACAAATCAGTGGGTATGTTTACACCAAACCTACTGTTGGGACATATGTCCTATTGTGCAACAAATATTGAAATGTGTTTCTATTCATGTTCCATGTTGAAACACTATCATTGCTGGCCTGTTGCTAACAATGTATCCTGCATGCCATTGTAATGGCCACTGTGGTTCCATATATGTATATGTTCTGTTTGCTGTCCAATTGTTCCAAATCTGGTGTTTTGGGTCAATGTGAATATTTATGCATGTTGTTATAACTAATCCTGGATTGTGTTGACTAATACTACCCACATATGTTCTAAAACTGCAACACAATAGCATGTTTGGAAAGGCTGTTCCCAGCAGAACCACCTCTCCCACCTCATCTGGTCATGGCACCAGGCCACAGCATGTCTGAGATGTAACCCGGGACCTCCTCATCTGCTAGTCCTGCACTACCTTCAGGTGAAACCACTTCAGGGGATGGTGCTTGTCCCCCCTCCCCGGGAGTGTGCACAGACAGTATCCTGTCACCTGAAGTCAGGTCCAGGGTCTGGTGCATGGGGAGCTCCGCAGAGAACTGGGGGCTCTGCTACACCACCTTGAGGCCCTCATGACACAATTAGAGGGTCATCCTGCCCCTCCTGCTCAGCCCCCAGCACAGCCACCTTCAGGGCCGTGAAGGTGCAGTAGTGACTGCCCGTGGGTGGGTCCTCAGTCCCACTGTTTCCATTTGGGGCTCATGGACTTCCAATTTCCAAACACCCCTCCCTGTCCAAGGTGTTTACCCACTACATGTGTCATATACCACATCTGTATGTTGTCTGTCTTGTCTGTCTTCTGACCCAACTTACATCCCCAAATATACCTACTATCCTTCCCCAAATCCCACTCTCACCTTAACAAAAAAGGGCAATCTGTTCCCAACACAAATTTCACACCATACACAACTGTCCATTTCGCACCCACTTACAACTGCTTTCAGGGGTCTTAATCACTCTGTATCCAACAGCTCTTGTTCTGGCCAGCAAATAAATTATCAGCCCTTGCAAGTGTTTAACCCAGGACCCTGCACACCATAGCCACAGCAATTTACCAGTAAGCCATCTGAGCTGCAGATATGTGTGGTGTTTTCTCAAGCATATCATGCAGCAAAATCATTCAACAGTAGGGGAAATGTGTGTGTGCGTGTGTGTGTGTGTGTGTGTGTGTGTGTGTGTGTGTGTGTGTGTGTGTGTGTGTGTGTGTGTGTGTGTGTGTATATATATATATATATATATATATATATATATATATATATATATATATACATACACACACACATATATGTATGTGTTTGTATATATGTAGACATACACATCTTTCTTATATATATATATATATATATATATATATATATATATATATATACGTCATTGTGGCTTTGCTATTGTTAGCCCTGTGGTGTTGGGTCACATCTGATTTCAGGTGTGTATGTGTGTGGTTTTTTGTTAGTTAGCGGTTTAGTGGTGTAGAGTTAGGGTTAGCGTTAGCAGGTATGGCATAGTACAAAACAAATATTGGGGGGCTGTTTAAGTGAGTTAGAAGTTAGGTCGGTGGTCAGGGTGGGTATGCAGACGGTGTGTGGACCTTAGGGTTAGGCAGGCTTCTGATAACTATATATATATATATATATATATATATGTGTGTGTGTGTGTGTGTGTGTGTGTGTGTGTGTGTGTGTGTATGCAGACATACATGTAGATATATATATATATATATATATATATATATATATATATATACAGCTATCTATGGAGTGCATTCAGACATCGGATCCATATTCTGAACCTCCTTCCTTCACAGCTACACTGTTCTGCCTTGCTATGAAACAAAGCGTCACATGTGGACACAGCCTAACATTAGGGGGATATATAGGGACAGATCATAGATAAGACTATTACAAACCTATGAAGTTTGTGCATGATACATTTCACATTTCCATAACTGTTCTGAAAGTGGTGGGGTCTGAAACTCATGTGTCTATCATAACTTCATTACTTCCACCTTCAGCTATTTTCCAGACTAATATACATGTTTGGAGAAACAGAACAAACATTATGATGGCTTAAATGTAGTCATTCTGTGCAGATCTGCACAGTTGACAAGTATGGCCCACTGTCCACAGGGCCAGGTGCTATGTCCATAGCAGTTGTTCAGCAGGACATCATTACAGCAAGTCCTGATGGCACATATAAATCCTTCAACAGCATCTATCCCGTTAATACAGATCAAGTACTACATTCAATTACATGCATACATGTTTCTCATACCTGTTTTATTATTGTGCTGTCTTCTGTGTACCACTTGGATATCTTCCTTGTTTAGTTTTTTTTATTTTTTGTTTGTAGTATTATTTTGTTTATTATTATTTTTCTTTTATTTCTCTCTCTTTCTCTCCACTACAGGGATCGAGCTGGTTTGAATAGGTTGCAGCATGGCTTTTGTAGGTGATGCTCATGATCAGGTGATGGTGCCTGTGATGCTCATGCCCTGGCCCAGCAATCAAGGAGCATCAATCCTCACCACTAACACCAGAGAGGGTGTCTCATATATAAGGAAAGGATAACAAATACACGCAGTAAAGTGCAATTTCCCTTAAGAGCACACAGAGATCACAGTCAGTTCGGGGCTGGTCGCTTCCTTGCTCTCCAGGTCCCCAATAAGACACTCCACTGGCACAGCTATAGGGTCCAGATCTCAGCCTAGTAGGCAAGCTAAAACCTCTAGCACCTTCTCTGTCCAACCAGTGTTTTGTGTCCCTGCCCAAGTAGCTCACACACACACACACACACACACACACACACACACACACACACACACACACACACACACACATACTTTGAGAAGAGTTTATACAACCACACAGACACTCCTGTGGAAGGCTGGCACAGGTTCTCCAGCTGTGCCCCCTTTGCCCAGGCTATACGGTAGTACCCTGCCACCACCCACTAATAATTATCAGCTACTCAAAGGCCCCTAAAAGGGTGTCCAATTATTACTGTGCAATATTATTATCCAATTGGTAAGTGTGACTAATCAGTCAAGGCTTATTTGGAGTGACTTGGACAGTAAACTCTACAAATATGCAATGTACTCTAGAGCTTAACTTATCTCTACACAAACCAGCCACAGTTAAAAGGTTTTAAAATATTTAATAATAAATAGTTAAAACCACAAGACAATACTTTCTACTACACAGAGATAGTCAAGAGTTCAGAGAGCATACAGAAATACTTAAAATAAATAAGTAGTACAGTTCTGACATAACAGAAAAACACTTAGTCTAATCTTTCTAGTTTCTAGCTATCTCTAAAAGAAAACATAAGTCTAAGATAACTTACATAAGACAACAGGCAGTGCTGTGAGTTGGATGATCCAGACAAAAATGCTTAATGACTTCTGATTCTCTCTGTTTAAATTGAAATTGCAATTCTGAAAAACATAGGTTCATAGGTAGGTTCATAGGTAGGTACTAGGCTATCAACCCAAGGGCCTAAGTAAGCCAAGCCAGCAAAGTTCCTTGGCTTACTCCAACCCAAGAAAGTTAATTTCCTGTGACCCTGTCAAGCAGAGCCACAGAAGTGATTGCTGGGGTGTATTTCCTATTTCCCATCCACTCATCAATATTTTTCTTGAAGAGTGTTAATGAGGAACTTTGCTTGACATAGATGGGTAGCTTGTTCCAGAATATGGGAAGTCTCTGGGACAGGAATCTATCTCTCCAGCAAGTCCTGTTTATTGTGGTGACAGGGTTTGGGTCCCTAGACCATGTAGCTCAGAGGGATTGGGATTTCTTTAGGTGTAGCATGTCCAACAGCTCTGGGTTTGACATAGCATTATATGTTAGGCAGAGATCACCTCGGAGTAGGCGATATGCTACAGAGTAAAGTTGGAGTTTTTTGAGACGATCAGTGTAGGGCATCTGTTTGAGGCCAGTAATTCTCTTTGTGAGGTACTTCTGTGGCCTTTCCAGCTGCTGAAGATGTCTTGTGAGGTACATTCCAAAAGGGGCGTTGTAATCTATAATGGGTCTAATGCGTGTCGAGTAGAGGGGAACAATGACCTCTTTTTTTCCTGGATGAGAACCCTTTTGTGATGAGGTGTGCCATGTAGTAGGATTTCCTGACTACTGTGGCAATGTAATTATCAAAGGAGAGACTACAGTCCACCTGGGTCCGAAAGTCTCTTATCACACATTTGATGTTAAGAAGATTGCTGCCTATGTAGTAGTTCATGGGTACAGAGTTTTTTACCAAAGGAGATAACAATGCACTTTTTGGCATTGAGCTTGAGGCCATGGCTCTGACACCAGGCATTTGTCTCAGTGAGGCCCCTCTGTAGGATGTCCATATCATTTGGGGACTCAACTATAGCTCCTAGTTTGCAGTCATCTGCAAACTTCATTAGCCAGAGGCCTTCTGTGTTAGCCCATTCTTCAGAGAAGTAGATACCAAACAGGAGAGGTCCCAGGACCGAACCCTGTGGTACTCCATTTGTTACTGGTTTGAAGTCAGATTTGGAGTCTGCAACTTTTACAGTGTGTATTCTGTCAGTGAGCCAGTTGGCAAACCATCTTGTGACATAGGGATTTATACCTAGTTTAGTGAGTTTAGCTATAATTCCAGAATGGGGGATGGTGTTGAAAGCCTTGGCGAGGTCAGGATTGGCTGTGTGAACCACCTTACCCTTGTCTACAGCTTTAGTGCCTGCCTCAAAGTAGTTGACCAGGTTCAGGAGGCAAGATCTGCCTTTCACAATCCCAAACTGGGTTGGGGTCCAGAGTTGGGCGGTTACCAATGTCTGTTTATGAATTCCATGATGATACATTCCATGGACTTGCAGACCAGGCTAGTCAGGCTAATAGGAAAATAGTTCCCAGGATCGGTGGTGGTTCCCCCTTTGTGGAGTGGGATAACTGTTGCTGTGTGCCATTCAGTGGGCACAAAGCCTGATGTGAGGCTATGATTGAATATGGTGCTTAGGTAGGGAACATTACATCATTCCTTCACTTTCCTGGTGTTTCCAGGCCAAGACAAACTGCATCTACATTATTTTACCCTTAGTCAGAAACCAGGGCAATAAAAATATATTTGCATGTTTAAATCTAGCAATCTAACTCTTGGTTAAAACAATAGAAAGAATGTGCTAGCCCCGATGGAATGACTCTGAATCTTTAACTTCAAAGGACAGCATGAAGTAATTTTAATTTCAAAGGACAAGCAAGAAATGCTTGACTAAGCTTTCTTTACAACAGATGGCAATGTTGCTACAGTATTTTAAGTTCAACATTTCACAGCATATTCTTTTATTTAAGAAAACAAGTTTGCATTTCAGCATTCATATTTACAAATGATAGAATTATCTGCACAATTATATCTGGCTAGGCTGGCAGCCTTCACAGCCCCTGCACCAACTGATGTTTCCCACTTGCTAATTGCATGCAGCTAGCTGTGTAGTACTTCCAATAGCCAATGCCACATCAACCCACTGCTTATAAATGAGTACATTATGTGGGCATTGGCCCTTTACCTTTCCTGTATGGAAGACATCCTTTCTGTGTGTGGGCAGCAGTGTTACAGACAGCAGGTAGCAATACATTTTACAACAAGACTTGCGGACACAGGCCACCTACATATTTGCATAAGGTTCAAGAGCTACGGACAGTGTGAGTATTACTGTTATTTTCATTGATTACTGCTAGTTTTACAGGATTTGTGTGTACATGCTAGTTTTGCATGGAATGCAGTCTGTATGCATAGCTCTCAAATGTGGGCTTATCCACATGATGGCCAGAGGATTGGCTGTTATGTTTTGTCTGTTCACCACACAGGTCTTGTCTCTAACCTATCAGTGGGTCTTCATGTGCTTCACCCCACAGGACTTCCACAGACAAGCCGGCAGGTCTGACTTGAAATTGGCACCTCTGTCAGTCAGTATTTATTTTGGGAAACCTACCCTGCTGAAAATCTCTAACAAAGCATTTGCCACCCTCACTGCCTCAATGGGGGACAAAACCACTGCCTCAGGTTATTGTGTAGTGTAATCCACTACCACTAGGATATACTTCTTCCCTGTGGAATTTGGGGTACTCAGAAGACCCACACTATCCATAGCTATTCTCTGAAATGGCTCCTCAATCACAGGCAAAGGCATCAAAGGAGCTCTCACCTTGTCTCCTGCCTTACCTACCTTTTGGCACTGCTCACAGGTCCTGCAGTACCTGGTCCTGGGCTATGGCTAGAAGCACCAGACAGCACTACCAACTGCTGTACTCTCTACCTTCTATCCCACCCTCAGGGGTTGACTCTCTCTATAATAATCCTTTGTCCCATTATACAGATTTCCCCTTTCCTTGACAACCATGTGCCTCCCTAGCTACCTGCCTCAGGCCTTGCAATGTAGGATCTGAGAGCTAAGGCTGTCTCAACTCTCTCCTTGTAACCCTTCCCAGCTCCCCTTCCACAGGAAGTCTGGCATCCTCTGACAGTGGTCCCTCACTGTCAGCCTGGGTACTACTACTCACCTCTACCTTTGCAGTCACTCTGTCCAAGGGACCATCAGTGCCCCCAAGCAGCTGTGGCTCACATTCAGTCTCACTGCTACAGAGTAGCTACCTCCCTGAAGTAACCACCTCAGCAGTCTTGGCTGCAAGTATGCAGTCTGTCTGGGTCTCCCCCAGGCTACCAGACCCACATGCTTGTCTCCTACCCTGACTGTGTAAAACTGCATAAGCACATGTTACTGTGTCATCCAAATCCTTCTCTATCAGGACATCTGCAGGATGGTAGTTCGATACCCCTGTTGTCTCAAGACAACCTACTATTGGCATTTTATCTTTCCCACTTACTGGTGCCCTCACCTTTTGTTCCCCACCTTGCCTCCATGGACACCTGTATGCCACATGGCCCCACTGGTTGCATTCAAAACATTTAACCCTAGCTCCTGGATGTGTACCTGGACTAATGGCTTTCCCTGCTACTGGCAGATTCTGATGTGGCAGTCTGTGCTGCCCATCATGGGTTGCTTTAGACCCATGAGCAGTACTGGGGGTCCCCTTCCTGTGCAGAGCTGCCCTGCTTGCCAGGTATAGGTCTCCCTTCTTCCCCAAGTCATCTGAAGAAGCACATTGTCTATCAGCTAACCAGATCCTTGTGTCCTCTGGCAAAGTGTGAAGGGCTTATTCCCTCAACAAATGGTCTGCCAGCCCTTCAAAAGTGGTGACCTGACATCCACTCACTCACCTATGGAAATAAATGCTCAATTTAGCAACATATTCACAAACACTTTCATCTGCCTTTCGTCTATGCTCACGAAACATTTTCCTATACGTTTCAGATGTTAGCTTAAAAAACTCTAACAGATATTTTTTTTACAGCAGTATAATCAAAACATGCAATGTCAGACATCTTAGATAAAACAGTTACAGCTTTACCATGGAGTAAGGGGGTCAGGAACTGTACCCAGAGCCTTTGGTCAACACTATATTGTTTGCATACCCTCTCAAGCATATGAATGAAACTATCAAAATTATCCCTCTCTTTAAACTGCGGAAGAAATTTACTGACCTGTTGTGCTTCTGGGGTCCAGTTACTCCCTTCCCCATTATCTCCATGATTCTAGCAAAGAGTCAACATCTCCTTCTGATGTTGCCTCTGCCTTTCCTTTTCCTCAGCCTCTAGACGTAGGAGTTTCTCGTTTTCCTCAGCCTATAGACTCCTCACTCTCTCAGCTGCTTCTGTTTCCAACCACCTGGCCTCCAACTCAAGTCTCTTTAGCTCCAGCTGGATGTTTAAGTCCACTGCAGAAAGGTTGAGCTGTCCATTCTCTGAGGGTATTATATCTCCACTGCCAGTCTGATTGTCCTCCTGGTTGCTGTTTTCTGATGCAGCTGTAACCAAGGCTGCAATCAGGTCTGCCTTAGTCAGGTTTCCATGCACCAGTCCCCTAGCCTGGCACACCTCTTCCACTTAAGCAGAAACCAGGGCAATACAAATACATTTGTATGGTTAAATCTAGCAATCTAACTCTTGGTTAAAACAATAGATGGAATGTGCTAGCCCCGATAGAATGACTCCGAATCTTTAACTTCAAAGGACAGCATGAAGTAATTTTAATTTCAAAGCACAGGCAAGAAATGCTTGACTTAGCTTTTTTTTTTACAGCAGATGGCAATGTTGCTACATTGTTTTAAGTTCAACATTTCACAGCATATTCTTTCATTTAAGAAAACAAGTTTGCATTTCAGCATTCATATTTACAAATGATAGAATAATCTGCACAATTATATCTGGCTAGGCTGGCAGCCTTCACAGCCCCTGCACCAACTGATGTTTCCCACTTGCTAATTGCATGCAGCTAGCTGTGTAGTACTTCCAATAGCCAATGCCATATCAACCCACTGCTATAAATGAGTACATTATGTGGGCATTGGCCCTTTACCTTTTCTGTATGGAAGACATCCGTTCTGTGTGTGGGCAGCAGTGTTACAGACAGCAGGTAGCAATACATTTTACAACAGGACTTGCGGACACAGGCCAACTACATATTTGCATAAGGTTCAAGAGCTATGGACAGTGTGAGTATTACTGTTATATGCATTGAATACTGCTAGTTTTACAGGGTTTGTGTGTACATGCTAGTTTTGCATGGAATGCAGTCTGTATGCATAGCTCTCAACTGTGGGCTTATCCACATGATGGCCAGTGGACTGGCTGTTATGTTTTGTCTGTTCACCACAAAGGTCTTGTCTCTGACCTATCAGTGGCATTCTCTCCAGTGACTGCTATCAGTACATGGCAATATCCATTTGTGTTTCTGACTTCATATTCCTGAGTAAGTGTATGTTGCAACCAGTCCTGTAACACCAGCAACCTTCACAGTATATAACAGCAATATTGCAAATATGGCCCTGTGTTCCACCCTCTGTCCTCCACCTATATACCAGGCTTTGTCCAGATGTCATGCAGTAACGGTTGTTAGGTAATGGCCTATCATTATTTAGAGCTGGCATTCCTGCTATCATTCCAGTGATGTTGTGGACTCTCACACAAATTGTGGGGTAGGGTCCATATATATGAGGGCTACAGCTGGACAAAACATGTGTGACCTTGTACAGTCCAGAGGTCAGTGTATGGAAAACACAGTTATATGACCTTGTAAGACATTTTATGGAGGAGGGGTATTACATGTTTTTAATCTAGGCTGTTACAACATGTGAGGGATATCAGTAGTAAGAAGCATTAAGGTATATGGCTATACATTTTCATACATTTCACCATGGGAACAGTAGTGGGCTAGAGCTTACTGTCTTACACACAGTTCGGTTTATCAGTGTGATAATGTGATAATGACATTTTAAGTTAAGCATTGTTACATGGCAGGTACATTTACATTGTGACAACTAATACTTTTCTCCCTGGGGGTTCAGTACAGACTGTAATTGGAGGCTGCTTAACTACATCTGTGATTAAGTGATGATTGGTTCTTATCTTCAAGGCAAGTGTTTTTTTTTACTGTTGTACTACTTGAAGGCCTTAGTCTGGACAGCAAAGTATGTTATGTTTTTTTTCAGATTAATGTATCAAATGTTTTGTTTGAGAGTTGCATTAATCAGTTATTATGTATTTCAAACATCTAATTGCTGTAAAAATGGCATAAACAACTGAAATAGTACACAAATAAACATTTCTATGTATGCAAACTTGTGTGCGGTGTCATGTCCTTTGCATTGTGTGTGGGTATATGTTTCATGCAATAATTCTCATTTGTAGGAAATAGTCAAACACTGGCAATTTTAAAAAGTTGCAACTGTATGAATAATGGCTGTTTGATGTGCTGTGCACCCTCTATATATACTCTTCCTATACATATCTATCAGTAGCAATATGTTTCTATGTGTATGTATGTATACACACACACACACACACACACACACACACACACACACACACATATATATATATATATGTGTGTGTGTGTGTGTGTGTGTGTGTGTGTGCGCGCATGTATCATTGTAATATTTACTGCTTCTACATTGTACATTCCCTATGGTAGACTGACTGTTCTGCATGATATGTTAGAGATATCATCCTGACAACTTACAGCTGAGATGGCTTACTATTAACTTGTTGTGGCTATGTTGTGAAGGGTCCTGGGTTCAAGACTTGCAAGTGCTGGTTATTGTGTTGGAAGGCAGAGCTGTTCAGCTGGGGAGAAAGGGATAATGGCAATAAATGCAAGTGATCCCTCTTTTGGGCCCCTTCATCCCATTAACAGTGCCTTTGGTCAGATGTTTTGCAGTGAGAGGTTCAGAGTGTGGATCCAATGTGTGAATGCAATATAAATAGATTTTCCCTACTGTTGAATGACTATGCTGCATGATATGTTTGAGAAAAAAAATCACATTTATGTACAGCTTAAATGTCTTAGTGGTAAATCACTGTGGCTATGGTGTGCAGGATTCAAGTCTTGCAAGGGCTGATTATTTTGTTGCTGAGCAGAACAAGGGCTGTTGGACATAGAATGATTAAGGCACATGTAAGTGGTTGTAATCAGGTTTGAGTGGGTTGGCACAGTGGTAAGCAATGCTAACTTCTGGTTAAATATGCTTACAGACATTTATCCTGACAGTGCTTAATCTGTGTAGCCATTGCTTGCCACCATGCAAACAGGCTTAAACCTGCTTACTACTGCTTATAAGTGCTTACTCTTGCTTACCCCTCACTAATTTCTTTAAAAGAAAAGAAAAAAGGGTTGATAGGAAAGTGGTGAAAAAGGGGGCATACAGAGTGAAAAACAATAGGGAAAGTAGCTAGGGATGTGCAGGACGGGTGTAGGGAAGGTCCATAGCTGTCCATTTCTTCTACAGCAACAGCTGTGCATATGTACTGAGTTTGGAGATAGATTTGGACACTCAAACCCCTGAGAGAGGTGAGGACAACAATAATGTGTTGTGAAGCCAGTTAGACCAGAATACATGTGTCCAGTGGAGATGTGTGTGAAATGGACAGCTATGTATGGGGCAAAATTTTGGGGGGGCAGATTACCCTTTTATTTAAAGTGAGAGTGGGATGTTGGGGAAGGATAGTAGGTATATTGGGGAGGTAGGCTGGGTAGGAAGAAAGACAAGACAGACAAGACAGCATACAGGGTGGTATATGATAGGGTGACAAGAGCCCCAAAATGGAAACAGTGGGACTGAGGTCTCCACCCTTTGGCAGTCACCACTGCACCTTCACAGCCCTGAAGGTGTCTGTGCTGGGTGCTGAGCAGGAGGGGCAGGCTGACCCTCTAAATGTGCCATGCAGCCCTAAAGCTGGTGTAGCAGATCTCCAAACTCCCTTCAGAGCTCGCTATGCACCAAACCCCAGACCTGACTTCGGGTGACAGGATCCTGTCTACACCCAATCTGGGGGGGGTGAGCCCCATCCCCTGAGGCAGTTCCACCCAAAGGTGGTGCAGGACCAGCAGACTAGGAGGTTCCTGGGTGAGTCCCAGGCAAGCTGGGGTCAGTGCCACAGCCAGATGAGGTGGGAGAGGTGGGTCCGCTGGGACCAGCCTTCCCATACATGCTATGGTGTTGCAGTTTTAAAACATATGTGGGTTAGTAATGATCAACACAACCCAGCATTAGTTATAACAGCATGCATAGTTATTCCCATTAACCCAAAACACCAGATTTGGAACAGTTGCATAGCAAACAGAACACATGCATATATGGAATCACAGTGGCCACCAATGATAGTATTTCAACATGGAACATTAATAGAAACAAATTTCAATATTTATTGAACAATAGGTCATATGACCCAACAGTAGGTTTGGTGTAAACATACCCATTGATTTGTGCATTTATATTATGGTTGCAGATATGGTGGGGGGAGAGATGTCAATTAACTTATATATCCTTGTAGTACTCACAACTTTAATGATCATTTCTCTAATCATTAAGGCACAGGTATTATTACAATACCCTATGGCCTTGGTTTGGGCAGTGGTATGTTTGTACACAGTGTATATTTCAACTGTCTTATAACTAAATTCATATATCTCTTACCTGGTAGACCTGTGGAGGGAATGTTTGTTAACAATACCTGACTGTTTCTACACATATTCCCAGATTCAAAGTTAATATTAAGCACATACCTCTCACTCTCTTAATGCATACACTCTGGAAAAAGCTTGACAACATAGGGGTACAAATAGGGACATGTTTTGAATATTGCTGTCATAAACCTGGAGAGCTGCATGAGTGACAGGATTTGTTTTAATATAAATTTTCTGAAGGTTTTGATGTCTGAAAAAATCAAATGTATGCCATTATTTCATTACTACAAATCTGAGATCACCTCACTGATTTGCCAGGGGGACAGAGGAACAGGCAGGAAATATGAGCCAATTATCTGGACATGCTGAAAAATCTGTACAGTTGAGAGATATGATTATGCATACAGCTTACTACCACTCCCAGGATTCGAACCATGTCTGTGTCTGCTAAAACTGCAACAATGTAAGTCACAGTACAGTGTGCTATTTCGATATTGCTGTCTATCTCTTCAGTGTTTTCTGTCTAAGTCTCTCTTGGTTGTACAATCTCATATTGTACTTACAACAGTCTTATACAGACCTTCCTACACATTTTTTTATGTAGCACAGTGTGGGTAACAGTGGTTAACACAACATTACTTTTCAGAGAATGCAACAATAATTGCCATACAATACCAGAGTAAACACAACCAGTCCAGAATTTAGAGCTTTATTGCCAGGCAGTTACAGTTTTATTTAAATGTGACCTATATGGGACTATTACTGTCATATTGTCTGGTTTATTCAGTACAACCCATACAACCATTTTTGTACTGCCAGATGACTTTCTACTACTTTATACTTATTTGGTATGATTGCTACAAGCAGGATTGTTACTCACCAGCCTCATGACACAGCCTTTGCAGCCTACTTTCATGGGCTTCCTGATTCACAGCCCACTCAACTGCAGTTTTAAAGGAAATAGAGACATATTTAGGCATACCTATCCATCACATACAGACACTGAACTTTAGTAAACAGTAATGGTATGACTACTTACACACTGGTGGGACATCACCCCTCTGCCTTGCTTTTTGGACCCACTTGTCCAAGACCTCCCTATTTCTCCGCTTCATGTCGCATAGTGGTGGGATACCAGTGGCACTGATGAGATCATGGGCAAGACGGTCCCAGGCTTATGCTTTATACTGGGAACCCTGGTACTGGCCCAGCAGAAGTCTCTCATCATGTTTTTTTTACCTGGAGTCCTACCATGACCTTGGACTCCTGAATGCCCCAGCACTGCACCCAAAAGTGCAATCCCTCTCCAGTTCCTCCAGCCATCCTGCCTACAGTGGGAAGCTGCAACCAGTTATGAGCTGTATTCCCACCTGTGAGGTTTAAATATGGCAATTTCCCACCCTTTCCTCTGATTGGATGGTTTTGAATATGCTGAGTTAAGCTAAGCTACAGGCAAACCTGCTTAGCTAAGGTTGGCATTGCTTAATGGGACAGGTTCAGCACTGCTTACCAATGGGCAAATCCACTTAGCTGAGCTACTCATTGTTTAGCAGTCATATTTAAACAATGCTTACACCTGATAAGCAGAGCTGTACAATGCTTATCATTGCTTATTTTTCATTTTATAGACTATCTGCTGTATGGCATTAATTCATCATTCATTACATATTATAAATTTGTTTACTGTCCCTGACATCCCCCAATGTGCTTTCATAACACTTATTCATGTGTGACTATATTGTATGGGGCACTTGTGTTTATATGGGGATTTCATAACTTTATTAAACTGACACCTAATTTCTGCACCTAATGCAGTACTCCAGTTAACAAATATATGTTATTTAGTAGGTAATACTAAAACAATATAGTTTATGTACTGCTTTCACATGTAAAATGCAAGTTGATTACAGTGGGGAATCAAACCGGGAATGGCTGTTTGCAAAGCATCCACTCTAACCACTACACTATTGCAATACTGCTTAGGTTGGATGTCTCTTGCTATTTAACTTCTTGTGCTGTTTAAGCAGGACTAAGTGTAGCTAAGCAATGGGCATACCTGCGCAGCTAAATTTAAACTTTATTGCATTTATTAAAAAAAAAGTTTTGTTGTGTTATTTTATCTATACCCTTCAGAATATCCCTACTAATGCTAAACCTGTTATTTTATAAGCTTTCTGTTTTGTGGGACAATTGTCCCTTTTGGCTTTGTCCATATTCCTTACTCTGACAGGTTGGAAGGTGTGCGCTATGTGCTAATGCTGCCTGTGTTATCCTAATAACGTTTGGCTTGGTAGCATAACACTCAACCACTTAGAGCAAAATATCTGGACAAAGCCTACAATTATGGGAGGACAAATAGGGTCAGATTTTAAATATTGCTCTTACAAACTTAAAATTTTGATAGAATAATAGATTTTACATTAGCATGAATTTTCTGACAGATGTGTGGAGTCTTAATCTCAAATGTTTTGTCATTATTTAATGACTTCAATCCTTAGCTATTTGCCAGACAGGTATACATTTTAGGGGGAACTCACCATAAATATGAGGCAAACATCTGGGCATTCTGCAAAAATCTGTACAGTTGAGAGGTATGCTTGGTAGGGACGATTGTCCCTTTTACCTTTGACCAAATATATTTTTTGTTTTCCTGATGGGTTGTGGTGTTACAAGCATTCTCGCTCATTTTGATTTGCCAAAAGCCAATTCTGGAGTGCAGGGGGTGTGTGTATTGTGAGAGTTCTGCTCTCAGACACACCCTCTGTGCTCGTACACAAAACCATGTCTGTTTTAGAGCATGGCAGCACACCTTCATAAATATTTATGGTGCGCTGCCATGCTGAACAGGAATGGTCCCTGCCATGCAGGAATAAATTATTCCTGCACAGCTGCTTGCTAAATCCTGGGGATACAGAATTTTGTTCATCCAGATGAGAGCTTTCATATAAGGCTAATCAGTTCTGTCTGTGCTACTTGGCTGCCAAGATATTTAGAAAAGCATGACATTTATGATAATATAAATAAATATTATTTGGAAAGCAATTGACTTTTCTTTACCTGCACTAGACAGAGGTCAAATATCAAAACAGTTGTGTGTGCCATTATGCAAGCCTTAAGATGAAATATTTTAATAATTTGTTTAAATTACTAATGCAAATATAAACAAGCAGTATTTGATGCCCAAAGGCATCAGTAGGATGTAATTGCAGAAGTATTTACAGGCATCACCCAGCAGTAATGAGTTAATTAGCACCCCATCCAGGTGTGAGTTCTGCAAACACAAATATGAAGCTGAAAGTGTAGTTGCATACATCAGATTTCTTATTTAAAACACAGTTCATTTTGAAATGGCACAAACATTAGCAAGTAGTAGAATTATAATCAACACAATTGCTGCTAGTGAATGGCTCCTAATGCACACATTACCTTCCCTATGTTACTTTTTCTATAGTTATGGACATGTCCAACAACTGAACATGTCAGGGAGAATGTATCCATCACCAATGTGAACAGTTCAATCACAACTGTGCAATATAAGCATAGCATATCTTGCCAGTGGGAATCATGACATCACCTGAACATTTGAATATTGGCCAGCATGAAAGATGTCAAGTATAAGCAAAGCAGACAAATGTAACATATCGTACATTTGAATGGAATCATGCCTGACAATGCCTCATGCCACATTGACATAACTGAAGTTTGACAAGATAACGTTATTATTGGGACCTGCACTGTTTAATAATGTTGTCTGCCACAGTAAACTGTTCATCTAAGTGTCCGGCAGCATCTCACGTTTCCCTTTCTTTTTCCCTTGGATGTCTTCCCCGAGCAGATATGTCTGTATGTGAATGTAGATTGCAGTCTCTGCATGTAATGATTCATATGAACAGCCACCAAGTGACATTGTTAAAATGCCAAGATTCTCACTACACCTTTCTAAACATACTGGAAAATATTAAACTACTCATGTCCCAACACCTTTGCTTAGCGGGTTCTTGGAATTCATAAATTCCAATGCCCTGGATCAACAATCCCCACCCCAGTAAAGAAACCACCATAAAAACTTCTCCAAAGCCAACTTCATGCTACTCAAGTCACCAAAATGCTCTCATCCAAAAAAAAAGCAATCTGTGGGTCCCCTGCCATAAACAAACTTTTACAACAAAGGACAGATCTGCTCTGAGCTAAAACAGAATGGCATTAACTAAAGCCAAGAATACAGCATCCATGGGACCAGATGACATCCCGGGCTGTGTACTACATGAACTACAATATGACTGGCACCCTCACTAGTGTCATGTTTAATTCCTGAACCTGATTGACTTCTTTGGATCAGTCTCAGAGCCATGGACAAGGGTAAGGGGTGTCCCACACAGCCTATCTAGACCTTGCCAAGGCCTTTGATACCATCCCCCACTCACTCTGGATAGATAAAACTACTAAGTTAAGGCATTAATCCCTATGTCACCCAATGGGTGCTAAATGGCTTACTGATAGAACTACAAAGGGCCTTACAGAAACAGATGCTTGGTGCCAGAGCCATGGACTCAAGCTCAATGCCCAAAAAATGTATTGTATCCCTTTTTGAAAAAAACATGTATCATGAATTACCCATATAGGCAGTACACACTACACAGAAAAAGTGTGATAGAGAGACTTAGGGACACATGGAGTGTGGTCTCACATGAAGACAAAGTGAGATGACAATATTGTGGCAAGCCACATGACAAACATCTGAGCAGGCAGCATGGTAATTGGCTGAACCCACAAGAATACAATGAATATAACAGTAAAAAATACTTATAATGTTCAGTCATCACAGCCTGTAACGCATGGGAATCGACTATATATTGTATTAAAAGTATTGTATGTGTACAATGGCATGCATGACCTACCTATAATTAGTAGCACTTAGTAGCCTGCAAAACTCAAACACTTTAATGATGCTTGCTGAATATGAAATGTTGTAAAGCAATGCCTATCTGTACAAGTGTTTATAAACACAGGATACAAGTATGTTGTAACAAGAATACCCAAGATTTTGAAGGAAGATGCAATACCAATGTTGAACTGAGGGGCATGCCACATAGTCTGCAAATAACAGTGTGAACACTGACAAAGCAGACACCTATTCAGTCTGTGAATAGGCAGGTTATGCACAACAGATCAGTCAGTGGTACGTACACATGTACACATGTATATATACACACACACACACACACACACACACACACATAGTGTACAAACCCATCCAGTATAAGCAGCAGTCAAAACACATTAGACGTGTATGCAAACCATATGTGTGACAGATACACCAAAACCTTTCATTTAGGCTGTGGCCTACATTTCAAAAACTATCTGCAGAAAACATGGCTTGATGCTAAATGATATTTCAACTTACTGTATTTGGTTTGAATTTGATTGTTAACCACAGGTATAGTGTGATTATTCCACTTACCTTACTGATGCATGATGGTTATTCAGGTAGTCTAAGCAATATATATGGTAATGTAAAAAATACAGGCCTGCAACAATGATCAGATGAATTTCATTTAACAAAATAGAAAGATTAAATAACATACTTCCTCCACTGCTTCTCAAGCCTGTGCATCTGCTCGATGCACAGGGCTCAATTCTGGGTCTGGTCTTCAAAGCCTGATAAAAGAAAACAGCAACTATGAATGATATAGTCCTAATATAACAGGGATGTACATTGCTCAGGTAAGGTTCTAGAAAATTTACTTTTGAAGAGTATCAGATAATCACCATACACATTTTGCAATGTTATACATGGGCCTTTACACGTTGAAATTAGAGTGGAAGACATGAGATTCAAATCTGCAACTCTAACAGTCACCAAAACTCTCACCTTGATAACTATCTGCCTAGATTATCCATCTTGACTAAGAAGATATATTGTGAATGCAGTGAGAAGACTTGGGGTTATGCTATCACCTGGATCGGGGATGGGCTACTAGTATGGATCATGGCTTAAGATTTCAAGAAATGAACACCTGCTTGGCATGTAGTTAAATACTTAGCAAGAATGAATTTGTGTCAGCACTGTGGAAACAAACATTAACAGCAATTGAAAACCTTCATTCCTCAGGCAGTAGGACAGTATCATGTAACACAGAACTTCTGTTAACAGAGATACAAAAGGTGCTGTACATCAGGTACACAGTAAGGTATGTGGGGCAACTACATTTAAAGATATTCCTTGGCAAAGTACACATCACAAAGGAAATGCATACATCACTGTATTTCCCTGTTCTGTTTTTTAGCTGTAACTCTGACTTCCTCCAAATGTAAAGATGAGGTAGTTGTTGAAGTGAATTTAATAACGAATAACAAAACTACACTTCATATCACTTTTGAAAATGATACCATATTGCAAAAAACTTTGCCAGACATATTACACTCTGTAGCAAGCTTTACTAACCTTGCAGTTTAAGAGCTCCTGTTAACAGACCTTTATGGATTACAAACATATTCATAGCAATTCAATGAATAACTAAGTTATTCATAACCATGTATAAAATAAAAATTAATATCAATAAATAGTTATGAAGGAATTACTATTCAACTATGTGTGAAATAAACCAAGATAACAATTTGATGGTTCCTCTATGTGGATTTGAACCCACAGCACGCCAAAATATAGGCATGCTGGCTGGTTTCGTTACAGGCCAAGAGACCAGGTAGCACATGTTTCTTTTTAACAAACAGGTACTGCTTGTGTTTATTCATACTCCAGTGAATAACAAATGAATACTGAAACTTCCAACACTTATTAGACATTATAATCTAAAGAAATAACAGGTATCAACACATAACTGAAAACATACATGCAATCAGTCAGACAGGCATTACTCTTGGCTTAAACAAGCAGGACTGTAGTAAGACTGTTCACTTTATTAGTAGGAATGAAGTAAAGAAGTTATTTATGAGTTACTATTCATGCATATACAGCTAGAATAGGTAATGTTATTGTACTATAATGGATATCTACAAAATGCTTAGTCATCAGTGACATAGGGGCTATAGGCGACAGTGATACATGTCTATAGCAGATGTGTGAAATGATGTTGTTATATGTTGGAAAACAGATGTACATCTACAAAGTTCTGATTTATGTATATTATAAATATTATTAAATTAACAGTATGGGAATAGAACCCATGCTTATATGGAGAACAGTCACCCTGTCTTCCTAATTATTCATATGAGCTAATTTTCAGAACAGCTACTTACTGGTCATAAAAGCCATGTATCTGATATATTTGGGGCACAGCTATATCTCTAAATTCTGTAGGAAAGATCAGCTTTACGTAGGATTGTGACACTTACTGTAAGGATCCACTGGCTGTCTCTGTACCTTGGTGACCCTCTGAAGAAGCTCCTCTCCATCACATAGTCAAATCTGGTTCCAGATGTCAGTGATCATGAAGTTCCTTGGCCTGACTCTCATCCAATGCTCTTCAGCATAGACAGTCTGCATCTGTGTGATCTCCTTCTCAGTCCAATTGGGTTCCCAGACATTTCACAGGCTCCCAGAAGTAGCCATTTTGCATTAAAATATTAGGTGTTGATAATCATTCTGGAATTATAGGAGTCTCTCTCTGTGGAGGAACAGCAGTTTTCTTTTTCTTGGATTTTTTTGTTTTACACAGCTGTTCCTTAGAGAGCCGATATATGTTTTGTTTGGGTAATCCCACAGATGGTAGCTTCGCAACATTGGCACCTCAGCCAAGCACATACGCCAAATGTCTGAACCTGTGGTTCCTCTCATACCGAGCAGGATTACTATCGCAACGACACATCATCAGTAGGGTAAAACTAACCTGTCTCATGATGGTCTGTATCAAAATCAATATTTAAAAGTGGTGCTTATTTCATGTTATCAGGTCACTGGAACATAACAGGGAGGTGCTATACATAGTACCATTTATCATTTCCTTTTCGGTACTTGTGCTGAGCACCTTCCCATTATGCTAATCTATTGGGTAATGCACCAAATTTCAGACACTGATGTGCACAAACATGATTCCAAAACATAGAATTTTAGTGAACCTCATTAATTATGCATGGCACAAATGGTAGTTAAAGATGAATACACATTGTATGCTCTTACTTTCAGTTATACCGGAGTCATATGTAGCTGATAATGTAAATTGGCACCTGCTATTATTTCTGTTCTGGGGAATATGACCTCTTTTAATATTACTCATTGTCAAATGTACCTGTTTAGAGTTATTTTTATTGAAAATGTGTGCTTTAAGACAAATGCTTGTAACTTAGTGGAGTTCTGTCTGATTTACTTTTTTGTCTGTGATACACTGATACAACAATCTGAGTCTGTATACATACTTGTGTCACTTGTGCCCTGAGTTGATGATCCCTCTTGTGACCGATTTGTATATGTTCATAATGTTCTAAGTTTTGATGATGGTGTTATGTCTGATGCTCAATATGTAGATCTACTGGGTAATTGCCATTAGATGCAATCCATGCTGCTCTGATGGGGCAGTGCTTGAACATAAGTGTTTAATCTGTGCTCTCATGTACGTCTAACTTGTCATGACTCAAAGTTGTGGGTCAGATGCTACCGTGTTGCCTGGGCCTGCACTTGTGGTCACATCCTCTATTGTCTACACCTGTGTCTTCTGGCCCCTGTGTCCTCCTGCTCCTCCTGTGCATCAGAAAATACAGTGTTGACTAAAAATGAATAGATCTGAAAATAATTTAATACAATAAAATAAAAATAAAAATGTATTTAGTGTATGCAACACCCTCTATAAAAAAATGAAAGATGTAAAATACAAAGTTGTCTATAAAATAATATATAAGTAAACACTGTACATTTAGAAAAGACCACAGATGCAATATATGCAGCCTAACCATTTGCAAGATAGATAAAACTTCTAAAACAAATTCTAGAGAAAGTCATAAAAGGGAGCAATAACTAGGGTAAAGTGAACATATAAAAAGACAAGAGATGAATTGAAAACCTACGATGTACCTAGCAGCGCCCTTATGGGCCAGGGGTTGCGTGAGTAATTTAGGGAGTGTTATACTATAAAAAGAAAAAAACGTTAATGCTGGGTGTGGGTAGGCATGTAATGTTTACTGAAAAACATGGCAACAGTTAACCAGTAATAGACACAAGAATAAAATTACCTACACCACCAGGAAAAAAAGTGATCAAAGGACAGACCATCAGTGAGGGGTGTGTGGCAGTAGCCAATCAGCCTGTACATTGCATTCTGAACTGCTCAGGCAGTATGGAGGAAAAAGAAGGCAAACTTCCCAGCAGCTTATTGGCTATGATGGATGTGTAAAAATGAAGGTGGGAATAATTTATGTTTTTGTTCAGTTTATGGTTGATGGGATGTGTAAGTAAGTAAGTAGCAGGAGTCTTGTGAAAGGGAACTCTGAGCAAAAGAAGTAGAAATTCAGTACACATTTTCAGACAGGGAGCAACCCAGCAAGTGAGACCACACCTTATAAATGGCAGTTTCACTCTGTTTAGAATATGTACAATTAAATATGAATAAGCAACTGTAAAAGGCCTCAGTCCCACCATTAAGCAGCTTACTTATGGAGCTGGTAATTGGCAAAGCAGAAGTAGGGCAGCAGCAGTAGCATAAACTAAGGTATGTATACAAACGCTGGAATGCGGCAGCAATGATACTGTCTTCAAATCCTGTCCCCATGTGTTTTATCTTTAGTCAGAATGTGGTGCCAGCTACTGTCTGTATTGATTCTAAGCCCCAAGACTGTGAGCACCTGCAACCTGGTCATCACTTGACATGGCTAATGCTGCAGAGCCCACACTGCTGCAACTGTGAATTTGTCTACACAAACATTTTTGGTGCACATTCTAGCTGTATAGAGACTCACAATAAAGAGTGCAGGCACCTGTGCTGACATCCACAGATGGCAATATTTTTTTTATTCCCTTCATTTAAATCTCACCATTCAATACTTTGGTTGCACTGCATCATATCCTGATGCGTATGCACTCATTTGCATGGGCCACATACAGCATTGTGTATGCTGCTGCATTTCAGTGCAACTATGTCTATGAATGAGCAATACCTTACATGTTGCCAAGAAGCATGTGCAAGACCCTTACATATAAAAAAATGTCTATGAATTCAACCCTGTGAACTAGCTTTGTGCAAAAGGAAACATCTGAAATAATCACAAAAATAATCAGTTGGATGTAAAATTTTGATCGCACTTGTTTACATTCCTCCATCCACTTCTGTTACCTTATTAAAAATAACTCTCAGCAGTATCCCTGGGTGCACTAAAAGACAGAAACTAATACTGGTAGATGATTTCAGACCAGATTCTCTTGGCTCCCTTAACAGAATTGCCTCAGCATACAACCTTGGTCCAATGGTGTCTGACTGGATCATTCTCAAAACTCTTTCCTCCAGAGTCACACTACTGGACATGATAATAAATAATACCCATGAAAAATTGCATCTTTGAATGTGCTTCCCAGCACTCTTATTGACCACTGATAATTATCCCATATTTACATTCTTGCCGTTTAAACACAAGAAATACTTACCAACTATCGTCCATACCAAAACTGCCCCAGTGCTGCTTGCCAAACATAGCATTTACTGCATTGTCTGGTTATTTTTTTACAACTGTTCTGACCCAGTTTCTGACATCTGTATTTTCTGCAATTTGTTGCTCCCCATATAAGACAGGCACTACCACCTAAAAAATCAGGCAACGTGCTTCTCCCTCATCTTGGTTAATTGTAACAATCAAACAACTTATGAAACATAGACATCTGTTCTGGACAGACTGGAAGGCTAATCCCTCCAATGTAGACAACTATAACAAGTACATCAGACATAAAAAAGAGGGTCTATATTATGGCATCGAACAGGCTGTTAATTGAATGCCCTTTTATCAACACATATTAAGCAAAATACAAAAACCCTGAATGGCCACAAAAGCAAATTTTTTCCCAGGGGAAAAAAATTGCTTGGCGGTCATCTGGGATTTGCACTTTCCTCCACTGTAGTTCGATCTCAGAGTTGGTATTTAGTTAGGGGTGTGTGGGGGGCACAGCCCCCACATGGAGGCTGGTGGGGGTGAAGCCCCCCACTTCGTACAGTCTGAATTTTTTTTTTGTATTGGCCAAGCGATTTTTCCCCTGGGGAAAAAAATTTGCTTTTGTGGCCATTTGGGGTTTTTGTTTTTCACTTAATATATGTTGATAAAAGGGCGTTCTGTTAACAGCCTGTTTGATGCCATAATATAGACACAAAAAAAGACACTAGACTAGCATCTAATCAATCCAAAGCACAATATTGCAGATCACTCTAAAACTCCTACCTTGGGTACCCAGAGATATTTTACACAGCCTTAAAAACTTTTGCTTCTTCTATCTTTTTTCCCAAGTCGAGCACAGAAATTAAATGTTCACCCTCACTCATGACTAAAATAAAAAAATAGCAGCAGCAATCCTGCTTGCTCAAAAAAAATCAATTCCCCAACATTCCCACACACCTCCATTCCCTCTTACACAAGATCATTGAATACCCTCCTTAAATCTTCATGTTCATTGGAAGCAAAGAGGTTTAGAAACACCTCAAACAATAATTGCTCATATTATCCCTCTTTAACACTATTCGACATTATATTTTTAGGCAGAAAAGTACAAATATCTCTAAGCATCTTACATTTCCAGTTAACTTAATACTTGCAACAAAAACATTCATCATATGCTGCTCTGAGTTATTGCTTTTATATATATATATATATATATATATATATATATATATATATATATATATAAAGACTCCTTGTTAATAAAATTATATTTGTTCTATTTGTGTGTACCTTGACTTTGCTTTCTTGGTGCAGGTTGTGACTGAAAAGGGTCTGAGGACAAGCTCATGCTCCTGATAAACAAATGTTAAATAACCTATATTAATAAATAAATAGGGCTATAATTTTGGAACATTTCAGCACTGCTTATATATTTTCAAAATGCATTTGTACAGAACAAACTTTTAACAACCTGTTAAATTCTGCCTGTTAGGCTCACAGTCAGAGTTGTACCCTGCAATGAAGAATAACATTGTGAAATCTGTAAGTCTTCAGCTAAGACGTTTATTAGTACAGATTAAAAAGTAGCATCATAAGACATTACTGTATTTTAAACTAAAATTTCAGTCCAAATTATAGTTCTTCATCAAAACGTGGCTTAAAAAGAACAATTAGTATTCAGTTTGAATAATGCACCCAGTATGAATTTAATGAAGCAATCAGCTATGCAAATTTTGTTTTCTTTTAACAAAGCACTGCAATGAGCCTATTATTCATACCAAAAATCCATTAGCAAATTGGCTGCATTGTCATCTGGAGTCATATTCCTCCAAATAATTATTGTAGGTCACCACACTTCTGTGATTTGCATGCTCACTGCAAACCCTGAAAGAAAAACACATGCTTACCTGCCGCTAGTGAATGAGTACAACCAAAAAAACTGTTAACACAATGTCTAATATCTAATCTCTGTTGTAACAGCATGTCTAGTATGGAATAATCTTCTAGTATTTGTACATGTGTACTGACAAACATGCAAAGCATAGTCTAAGCAGAATTTTAAAACTTTTTAATGAGGCTGTACTTCAGTGCAAGATAATTGAAGTTCCAGTGTTTGCAATTTTTATAAAGAAGAATGATCAGGAAGGTTATATGGATGCTTTACCTAAGCAGTGTAAATGAAACTGGTAAGTTAGATTGGAGGTATGTCAGAGCCTAGGCCTGAAGAAAAGATTTAGTTTGGCTCTTTTTTCTGAAATTGTAATGATGTAACTTTTTTTTAGGTTTGAGTAATAAATAATTAACTGTTCTGTATGTTGCTAGATCAATTTTACATTTGCATTTACTTTAAATCTGAGGAAAGGTCACTCAATATTGTTCACTGTATTTTTTATTTGTTTGGTGTTGCCACCACTTTTATCAACAGTCTTTAACTTTCTTGCTCTGTTGACACTAGATGCAAAGTGCAGTATAGGTAGTAATGGTAGCATTTTATGTATTTATTCGGCATACTTTTGTAAAGTAGTATAACCCTTGCATTTCTACCTTTTATAAAAGTAGTCTCAGTTTTCTCCCCCACAACATTCTCTAACTCTGACACCAGTAATAAAACAGGATAGTTTCTTTAAGAATATTAGGTGAAACTGAAGAATCATTTATCTCTTGTGCTCACATCTTGTTTCCAGGAAGCACAAATCATAAGAATCACAGTGGAGGGTTGTGATCCAAGAATCTTTCACATGGCCTGACAGCTGTTACATCTATGATATACTGACTACCCAGATGTGCACATGGTAAGTGGCATATGTGATTCGTGAATTCCTCTGCTGTGACAGGGAGGCCTGCAGTACACTAGGATATCTTGACATACAGACTGTTTACCACTGAACTTATAAGACATGCCTTCTCAATGACCTGCTGGGGCATAGTCTGCCATCAACACTGAAGTAACAGGTGACACTTGCTGTAACTGCCTGCAACTACACTCACCCTCACTTGGTAGTGACCAAAGCTCTTTCCATACAACGCCATCTCCTTCTGTCACTTATCATAGTTTCCTGTCTGTGCCCTACTCCTTCTGCCATTTGTCAGATGCTGTATCCCATCACTCAGTCTCATACATACTCCAATAGTAGCAAGTGACCTTGAATGCCCCCACCCTCTAGTAGAAATCTGAAACAACTGACAGCTTCCCCTCTCACATGTTAGTGATTTCAGTCCTGTATGTATGTCCTTCCCACCAGACAATAATCAGTGCCTGCAGACACCCCTTATTAGCATGTCAGTAGTCATTGTAGCCTTCTAGCCTAGCAACTCTTCAAGCAGTGACTCGGACATGTTAACACCGTCCACCTCAAAATGTCCCCATTACATGTTGAAGATGTCTCATGCCACTCCTTGAACCAAAAGCCATACTCAACACGTGATATCAGCCACAGATTTGCCTCTCTTAACATCTGATTTGTCTCATTACAATGTTATTATGATACATAATGAGTCTGTTGAAGAAACACATCTCAGTGTCATGGCGTTGGGTGATCAGTTCTTCATGTCACAATGGACACCTTTGTCTATGCTGTACTTATAATGGCACCTTTTCCTTACTTCCCAAATCTTGCTCCATCATCCTAAACCAGACCTGCTGCATGGCTGAACATGTGCTATCGCACTGTAACCTTATGCACAGGAGTCCCAGATAATACAATACTATAGTTTGTTCATTAATACCTAATAGGAATAGTGAAGTGTGGGGTCCTTTTCCTAATTCTTGAAGTCTAAATAAGAAGGCATGCAGTATTAAGGTTTTCCTGATAGTGAAAAGTTGAGAAGATCTGCACTGTTACTGAGACATTGTTTAAGGGCACCATATCTGCAGGTAAATAATATCTTCCACTTCCTCAGATCTTATAAGACTGGTAGAGATGTGCTCACTTACCTCCATAATGCAAGGCCAACGCAGTATAACAGGAATAACATTGATTACCATATATTATTGTCACTGTACCTCAGCTGTGCCCCTAAAAGAATCTCACTTAATAATATTATTTTTGATTACTAATTCTATCATTACAGGTGAATTAAAATGCTCACCATCTAAATGAGACAATTGCATTTTCAGTAATAAAAAGGGCCGATGTCTCCTTTCATTAATGGTAATTGTTTGGAACAACTGATAAAAAATCCAGCTAGGGGAAAAACATTCTGAATGTTATTTTTACCAGTGTACCACTGGTCTGGTCAGCCTTTATCAACACCAATTCCCTTGTCAGACTTGAGCACTATACACAGATATTTGCCATCACAACATAGGTTAATCTCGTCTACAAAAACTCTATGTTTAGGGTTCTTCCAATAGTGGACCTAAACAATTGGAACCACCAGGATAAAAAAACAACTAAAATTACTCAAGTAAATAATACTGAAATAAACAGTCCAATGATAGCAGTTGTACTCATGATTCAAAACCAAAGAAGAAAGCCACTCAGTGTGGAAAATTATTTTAGTAAATCTGTTTAGCGCTTTCATCTGTCAAAGTGGACTTCATCAGAAGAAACAGAATGAGACATTCATCTGGTTTATACAGCATTCACAATCAAATCAAGTTACATCACTTCCTGTTGAATTCATCATAGGTTCATAGGTTCGTAGGTGTTTACTAGGCTAACAACCACAAGGGAATTTTTAAGCCTAGCCATGCATCCAAAATCTCTGACAAGTTCTGATACCCTTGATAAGAGTAAGCAGGGGCTTGGGAGATGAAACATTTACAAGCTAGGATCTGGGAGATGCACCATTTACAGGTTGCCTGTGTCCATTAGAGACATAGGTGCCAAACCAGAGATGAATTTCCTGTTCCCCATCCAGCTGTCCAGGTTGCACTTGAAATGGGGAGCCTGTTCCTGAGACGGGGTAATTTCTGGGATACATACCTGTCTTGCCAGCAGGTCCTATTTATATCACAGGCAAGGTTTAAGCCTTTAGAATGGGTAATTCTGGTGCTGTTTGTTTTGGGGATATGCAGGAGGTCCATCAGAGTAGGGTCTGACAATGTCATGTATGTCAGGCATAGATCTCCCCTCAAAAGACTGTAGGAGACAGAATACAGGGATAGAGCCTTGAGGCAACCTGCATAGGACATTTCACTTAAGCCCTATATTGTTTAAGTGAGGAACCTCTGTGGACATTCCAATTGTTGGATATGCCTGGTTAGGTACATACTAAAGGGAGCATTGTACTCAATGATAGGTCTGATGAATGCTGAATACAGTGGAACAATGACTTCCTTGGACTTTTATTTATTTATATATTTATTTATTTATTTATTTATTTATTGTCATTTGTTAACCGGGTTGGTCCAGCTGAGCCATAGGCCCGTTTTCAGTGGAGACCTGAGGAGAAAAGTTCCAGTTACAACTGCAGTCATTCAAGACAAACATTTATATCACAGATGGCATATAACATGAAAAATATACAACAAAGTGAAATAATCAATGTAACAGTTATGTACAGGTTTCAGTGTGTATCTATACAGTAGCAACAAGTTAATCTGGATGTAAAGGTTTATTTAGAGGAAACAGGGTGTTGGTGTTTTGTAGTACTATCAGTATAGAAAGGAACAGGAACTGAGGAAAGAGAAAGGTATGAGAGAAGAGAGTAGATTTAGGAGGAAATTGAGGAAAGAGAAGGATGCGAGAGAAGAGAGTAGATTTAGGAGGGGGTAGCTGGAATCAAGTTGAAGCTTGACAGGGACAGGGACAGGACCAGGTGTTTAGAAGATAGTGTTTATGTTCAAGTTTGGGACTTATTTGGGATGTTTTTATGTGGTAGGGAGTTCCAGGAGTGGGCTACTGAGTATTTGTATAGTGACTTCTCGATATTTGTTGTGGGTATGTAGATGTCCAGAAGATGTTTGTCAGATGTACAAAGCTGATGTCAGGGGTTGTATAGTGCTACAATGTTATAGACAGAGGGGCAGGAAGTGGGGTTATAAAGAATAGAGTGTGTTATATGCAGTTGAGGAAGGAGCAGTTGTTTGGGGAATTCTGGCCATTGCAAAGACTTTAGGGAAAGGCAGTGGTGGAATTTATATGGGTGATTGGAGGCAAACTTAGCTATTTTATTGTATGTTTGCTCAAGTTTGCAAAGAAGAGATGACTGGAGGATAGTAAGGATAGCAGCAGCCTACAGAAGACATGGTAAAACGAGAGATGTAGCTAGGGAAGGTTTGGAGTTGGGAGAAATAAATGTATGATTGCGGTACAGTAGGCCAAGTTTTTGGTGGGTTTTCTTTATGCATTGATTGATGTGTACATCAAATTTTAGTTCATCATCGATGGTGACACCAAGTAATTTAGTATGTGCTTCTGGTCTGATGATGGCATTGTTAAGGGAGGAGATGGAGAGAGAGGATTTCTGTTGTGCTAGTGTTTTAGGAAGGAAAAGTCGAAGTTTGTTTTTTTTGGGATTTAAAATTAGTTGATTATCAGTGAGCCAGGTTTCAATGGAAGAGAAAGTGTTTTGGGTAAGAGAAAAAAGTTCAGGGATACTGTGGGCAGTGATAATAAGGGTGGAATCATCAGCATATTGTAAGAGTGTTGAGAGGTTAGTAGCAGAGTGTAAGTTATTAGTGAAGATACTGAACAAGAGGGGACCCAAAATGGAGCCTTGAGGAACACCAGTGTAGACAGGCAGAAATGGGGAGATGACAGTTTGCCAGCGTATAGACTGTAGTCTATTAGATAAATAACTAGTGAACCAGGCTATAAAAGGGGTAGAGATGTGAAGGTCAGAAAGTTTAGTTAACAGTTTAGAGTGGGAGACAGTATCAAAGGCCTTAGAGAGATCAAGGAATAGACAAGAAAGAAGTAGGTTGTTATCACGGGCTTCTGCTACAGTTTGGGTGAATGAGAGCAGAGTGGTAGATGTGCTGTGATGGGGTCTAAAACCATGTTGGGTGGGAGTTAAGAGATTATTATTTATTTATTTATTTATTTTATTTTATTTTACATTTGTTGACCGGGCTAGTCTAGCTGGATACATGTCCATTTTCAGTAGAGGCCCGGGGAGAAAAGCTCCACACATAGAGAGAATAACACAATACATTCACATATGGTAGAGAGTAGCATTACATAGAGACAATAGAAAAAGACATTGGCATTACATATTTGTCAAAATAACAATCACAATATTGTATAGATAATCTTAAGCAAGGCTACATTTTGAAGCCGAGAGGGTAGGTTGATAATCTCTGGGATAGGGTAGATACTACAGTGACTAGTCTGGTTTAGGACATGGGCATGACCAATGAGACTTAAGAAATTCTTTGAGGTGATTTTTGAATTGATTAATTGAGGTCATGAGTCTTAGGCTATTAGGTAGGGAATTCCAGAGCTTTCCAATGGAATTGGCATAGAGAGCATCCAGAGTTATTAGATTTAATGGTTAGTACTTGGACACTATTAGCTGACCTGAGGGATTTTAGGTTGGAGTAGGGGGTCAGGATTTTGCTCAGAGAGGGGGTTCTGTCTTGTTGGTTGATTATTTTAAAAGCTTCAGTAAGTTGGTTGAATTTGAGAAGATTGGGGAGTTCTAACCAACCAAGTGTATTTAGGTTGAGGCAATGGTGAGTACGATACGGTGTTCCTGTTATAAATCTGGCTATATGATTATAGGCAACAGATAGTTTATTGAGTTCACGCTTATTGAGGAACGACAGTACTGGGGAGGCATAAAGGAGGGTGGAGAGGAGATGAGTGTGAGCAATGGTTAGTTTGGTATGAGGGGTTAGGAAATTTTTTATTCTGTACATAGATCCGAGTTTCTTGTTTACGGATTTAATGGTTTGGTTAATGTGTATATCAAATTTAAGCTTGTTATCAATAGTCACACCTAGTAGTTTGGTATGAGAGACTGGGACTATGATGGTACCATTTGTGGATTCCACGTGGAACGTGTCATCCGCATTCAGAGGTTCTTTTCCTAGAGGAGTAGATGCAGAGGGGAAAAATAGTAATAACTTGGTTTTAGTAGGATTAAGGATGAGTTGCAGTTTAGAGAACCATTTTTTAACTAAAGTAAAACAGTTTTGGGTTTTTGCTTGAAGTTTCAGGAGGGAGGCATCAGAACAGATCAAGGTGGAGTCGTCTGCATATTGGATGCATGTAGTTTTGGGGATGACTGAGTGAAGATCGTTTATGAAGACTGAGAAAAGAAGAGGACCGAGTATAGAGCCCTGAGGAACGCCGATGGTGTTAGGAAGTAGGTCGGATAGCTTGTTTTGCCATTGGACGGCTTGTTGCCTGCCAGAGAGGTAGGCCTTAAACCAGCTTATGGTTGGGATGTCGAGATGTAGGGTTTCCAGGGTATGAAGCAGATGCTGGTGATTGACCATGTCAAAGGCCTTTGATAGATCAAGGAAGAGAGCAGAGGAAATTAATTTATTGTTACGGTTGTTATTGACTGAGTCAACAAAGGAGAGCAGGGCAGTGGTTGTACTATGATGGGGGCGAAAGCCATGTTGGGTGGGGGACAGAAGACTGTTAAGGGTGAGGTAGTGTAAGAGTTGTTTGTGAACACACCGTTCCATGACTTTAGCTATTGGAGACAATATTGCTATGGGACGGTAGTTGGATGTTTCCATGGAGGTCCCTCCTTTGTGAAGAGGGATGATATATGAGATTTTCCAAATAGAGGGAATGGTAGTTTCAGTTATAGTTCTGTTAATCAAGATTGATATGGGATAGGCAATGGCGTCTGCCGCCATTTGAAGGTATTCCGCGAGGAGCTGGTCGGCTGCTAAGGTGGTTGGTTTGAGTTTTTTCAAAAGGGTGCAAATATAGGAGGTAGGTACAGGTTGTAAGTTAAAGGTTGGGTGGACTGAGTCTTTAGTATGAGTAACAGATGAGGAGGTAATAGTAAGCTGACTGGCTAGGGACTGGATGGTCTCGATAAAAAAAGAGTTAAAAGCATTGGCTATTTTTTCTGGTTCTTTCCCAATGAGTTTCTCAGGAGTGGGGGTAGTAGATTTACCCAGACAGAGGAGGTTCTTAAATCCAGCCCAGAATTTCTTTGGGTTATTCTGGTGTTTATCCTGGAGGTGACAAAAATATTGTTTTTTATCTTGAGTAGTGGCTGCTTTAGTTATGTTTCTAAGCTGTTGAAACTTGATGCGATCTAGAGGGGTTCTGGTCGCTCTCCATTTATCCCAGGCCTGGTTTCGAAGTTTAATTTTAGTTTTGGTTTCACTAGTAAGCCAAGGTGCTAGCTGTTCCTTAGTTCTGATTAGTCGGTTTGGGGCGTGAGAGTCAAGTATCTTCAGGAAAGTGTTATTAAAGTATGCCACGCTCTCTTCTAGGGGTAGAGTTTTTAGGGTGGACCAATTACAGGATTTGAGTTCAGCAAGGAATAGTTTTGGGACAAATTTCTTCTTGTTTCTAACAAGTCTGTATGAGGGAGGGTTAGTAGGTGGGCACTTGTGTTTTAGAATATAGGTTATAAGGTGGTCACTGAGGTCATTGGGAAGGGTCCCCGTGGTGTAGTTATGTGTGTCTTTATTGGTAAGAATCCAGTCAATGATGCTCTCTTTTTGCTGAGCGTTGCCAATTCTGGTCGGAGATGAAATATTTTGGGAGAAACCATGTAAGTTAATAGAGTGGGGGTTTATGGGTGCGGAGCAGAGGGACCAGTCAATGTTGAAATCCCCTAGTACTATGGTTTCTTGAGGGCAATTGGAGGCTAACCAGCTGAGCGTTTGCTCAAGGTTTTCTGAGTTATTTCCTGGTGGAATATAAATTACAATGAGATTAATGCATTTTTGGGTATTTAGGCAAATCTTTAGGGCAATAAGTTATATATTAGAGATTTTGGGGGGGTTGGAGGGGATTAGTGATGATATTCAGTGTATTCTTGAACATTACAGCTAATCCCCCACCCTTTTGTTAATCCGATCAGCCCTAAGGATGTTATATCCAGGTGGGAGAATTTCTTCGGGCTTAGTAGCTGGTTTGAGGCATGTTTCTGATAGGCACATAATGTCAGGGGAATGGGTAGCTAAGATAGCATGAAAATTAGGACCCTTATTGTTTATACTTTTAAGATAAAGATGGAGTATAAGGAGGGAGTTGGTAGTAATTGGGGCGGATTTTAGGGAGTTAGAGTCTGAGGCAGTGGTAGGACCTGGGTTGGGGTGGATGTCACCATCTGTGGTGATACATTTTTTCTGGTGGTCTAACAATCTTTGTAGTTTTAGTAACAGCTTAAGATTATATTTAGTTGTAGATGCTTTAGGGTGGCGGAGGGTAAGGTACACTGTATTGGAACTCAGTGTATTGGCTGGGTAGAGAGAATGTGTGTTAGGGTGATAGGGAAGGTTTGAATGTGTCCTAGTGTAACTCTTGGGTAAGGGAATCCCTAAGAGTGCTTGGTTTTCATATCTGGTTAAATAATAAGGAATAAGGAGGAGTAATACTGTAAGAAGGATGATAGAATATGTGGTTTTACCCATAGTAAGCGAGAGGAAGGCCAGTGGGTAGGAAGAGGCGAAAGACTTTACTTGGTAGTTAAGGAAGGCCGAAAGTGTGGGAGGAGAAGTGGCAAATTGACGGGTGATCGGGATTGGTCAAGAGAAAGGGGGATGGGCTAACAGCCTAATAAATGTAGAGGTAGTGGGGGCGGGTGGGATATGGGGGCAGGGTGAGTCACGGAGCGAGCCCAAGCGAAGGGAGGGCGAAGCGGAGCGGGGAATACACCGCCAGGAGTCTGCAGGGTCTCAAAGGTAGCTGTATATAGGTACTACCGGCTGTTTTAAAGTAAACTACTTTTCTGAAGGAAAAAGTCTTAATTTCTGGCAATGTAATTAATGTTGCCAGATTCTGCTGAGGTACTGACTAGTTCCTGCCAGCGGAACACTTTCCTGGTGAGCAATTGTAGTGTAAGGATAGTTATTTTACCCAAATGTCTCTTTTCAAGATACAACTTTTTCTCTTTAATTTTTAACTGGTCTGTGCAGTCGCACTGGGTATGAGTCCTTAGGTCAGTATATCCTGGGAGCCACGCGGTGAGGGATAGTAAGGGGGGCTTCCTAGAATAAATAGGGAAAAGACAGCAGTTATAGTGATGCAATAGCCAGCTAGTACTCCTAACAGAGTAGTACTTTATAGCAGAGGTTTATAATGAGTACAGTCAGATCACAGATACATTGCATAGCATAAAAAAAACTCCAATAGTACACATTAAGAGTACACATTATTATCAAGCAAGTGTAAGTAGCTGAGAATGAATACATTGCTCTAGTATTTTGGAAAGTGGAGATAGTATAGCAATGAGATGATAGTTTGAGGGATCAGTGGAGTTACCACCTTTATGGAGAGGAATTGTGTAAAAGGATTTCCATAATGGAACGATTAATGAGGATAGAGACTGGATAGACAATAGAATTGACAGCAATTTTAAGGAAGTGGGGGAGTAAATTGTCTACAGAGGGAGAGCAGGGTTTGAATTTATTTAGTTGGGATTTGATAAAAGCAGTGGGAACAGGTTGTAAGGAAAAGGTATTAGAGGAAGAAGGGCTGTGGAGTGAAGGCAGAAAAGAGGCTTTGGGAGTATGTTCAGATAGGTTTTAGATTGTTTCTGTGAAGTAATTGTTTAATAGGACAGCAGTTTCAGCTGCAGTACTGAGGAGGAAGGGGTTGGGGTGGGAGGGGTACTGGGGTGGAGGACTGTGTTAATGGTGGACCAGAATTTTTGGGGGTTGGTATGTGGGCTTCAATGGTTGGAAATTAAAAATTATTTTTTTATCATTAATGATTAGTTTTTTACACTTGTTTCTCTGAGTTATTTGTAGTGTGGGAGGAGATGAGGGGTTTTATTTTTGACCCATGTTTTTCAGGCAGAGTCCTTCTGTTGCATAATAGAGCATATTTGCTTGATGAGCCAGGGGGCACAGTTTGATTTTACTCTGATTTTTCTAGATGGGGCCATGGTGTTTAATATGTCTAGAAATATTTTGTTGAAGGCACTCACAGCATCATTTAGGGGGAGGTTATAAAGGAAGGTCCAGTTAATTTTGGACAGTGTAGAGTTAAGCTTGTCTGGGTCGAAGTGGGTCAGATTGTGACATACTCTATAGAGGTGTTCCTTGGGTGATTGTTGAGAGTACCTATTGACACAGGTGGGGGAGTGGTCACTCAGAGAGTTGGAAGTGTGCCAGGTTTATGAAAACTACAAGGGTCAGAAGTTAGGATCCAGTCTATAATAGATCCAGAGGTTCAGGGTTTGTTGGTCCTGGTAGGGGAGAATATGAGTTGATGGAAGCCATAAATATTAAGGCCATGAGTAGGGAAAGAGGAGGAAAATAGAGCCCAATCAATATTTACATCTATAAGTATAATGGTTTCATAGGCAACACTGTGGGACAGCCAGGAGAGAAAGTGTTCAAGAATAGGAATATTCTCACCAGGAGGATATAGATGGAGCCAATGGCAAATCTTTTATGGGGGTTAAGATGACAGTTTACAATGAAGATTTCTGCAGGAGTAAAGCTGGGTAAGGGAGTTGAAAGTGGAGAGATGGTAATTTGGTTGGAGTATAGTATGATAACAAATTCCACCTCTTTTATTAACTTTGTCGACATGATAGATGTTGTAGCCAGGTGGTAGGATTTCTGAGTTAGAGATGTGAGGCTTTAACCAGGTTTCAGATAGGGTTAAGATATGAGGGGAGTTAAGCTGGATCCAAGCATGCAATTCAGTTGTTTTGTTAACAATGTTTTGGATATTTAGAGAGAAGATAGAGATTTAGGTGGGGGAGAAGGGGATTGGGGAAAAGACTGAGGGGGGTGATGTGGAATGTAAATGTGTGAAATAGTTAGAGTTGGTTGGTCCTGGGTCGGGCTGGATGTCACCATCCAACAGAAGAGTGTCAAAGAAAGTAAGCAAGATGAAGAAAAGGTCTACAGTACAGGGAGTTCTAGGTTTGAAATAAGTGGAAAGAGATACATTATTTATTATTATTTATTTATGTATTTCCAGTTTGATGACTGGGAAGGTCCACTGGGCTCAGGAGCCCATTTTCAGTGGAGGCCCAGGGAGAAAAGCTCCATAATACATAGTAGAAATAGTACCAATTAAGCTAATTGTAAATATAAAATAGCAAAAACTAAGCTAAGTAAAACAGCCAACAGAGAGTAAAATGCAATACATATATACGTGTTTACAGGTTGGAGAACAGTAGTACAGAGTTAAAATTGTACAGAGGTTTAAATCATCTGAGAATGGTATAAAGTAACATTAGTAAGAAGGCAGTAAATGAGGTTAATCCCTAAAGGGAACCTTATGTGTAATGAATGTATTCATGTATTAAGCAGGTTAGGTAGGTAGAGTGCAATTGGAGCTGGGTTTTGAAGTGTTCAAAGTTTTCAGAAATCTTTAGAGACGGAGGGAGTGAATTCCATTTTTTGGCTATGGAAAAGGATAGGAGAAGCTGACCAGTGGGACAATTTGGTTTGTATACAGAGATTAGATTTTGGTGGGCAGATCTTAGAGTTCTGTGTGGGGTGTATAATGGTAAGATGTTTGTTAGTGCTGGGCATTTAGTTGGTTTAAAATAAGCTTGTGAGCTGTGGTGAGTTGGAGATAGTCAAGGTAGTTGGGAAGTTCTAGCCGTTGCAGCCGGCGGATATACAGTGGTAGGCGGAGTATTTGGATGTGGTGATGAACTTTGAGATTTTGTTGTAACAGGTTTCCAGTTTAGAAGAGATGGAGGAAGATAGGTTGGTTAGTAGGGGAGCACCATACATCAGTGAAGGTAGTAAGTAGGTAGTGGCAAGGGTCTGTCTTGTCGAAGGGTAGAGGAAGTGGGAGTTTCTGTACAGCATGCCAAGTTTCTGATGTGTTTTCTTAATATTTAGCTGAATATGTGTATCAAATGTTAGGTGTTCATCAATAGTAACCTGAAGAAGTTTAGCAAAAGGAAGAACTTCTATAGTGGAGTTGGCATGGCTGATAATATTGAAAGAGGTTTTGTTGAGGGGAGAGATTTTGAGGAGAGAATAGTAGAATTTTTGATTTATTGGCATTCAGAGAGAGCTGATTTTGAAGCATCCAGTTCTCAGTATTTGAGAAGGCAGTTTGAGTTTTTGTTTGGATCTCAGGGAGGTTAGAAGCAGAGCAAACTAAAGTTGAGTCATTTGCATATTGTACTATCTTAGTGTTAGGAATGGCTGCATGGAAATCATTAATGAAGATATTAAAAGAGCATTGGGCCGAGTATGGATCCCTGGGGTATTCCGGTTGGGGTAGGAAGGAAGGCTGATGTTCCAGTCTTCCATTTCACAGCCTGAGATCTATCAGAGAGGTAGCTGCTGAACCAGGTAATGGTGTTTTGTGAGAGATTAAGATTAGAAAGGTGGTTAAGGAGGTGGGTATGGGAGACTGTATCAAAAGCCTTGGAGAGGTCAAGGAGGACTGTGGATACAAGTTCTCCAGAGTCACGGGCATGGTTTACAATGTCTAGAAAAGAGAGAAGAGCAGTTATTGTGCTATGGCCAGGACAGAACCCATGTTATGTTGGGGTGAGGAGTTGGTTATTAGTAAGGAAACGCATGAGCTGGAGGTGGATGCATTTCTCAAGAATTTTTGAAATAGGGGAGAGAAATGCAATGGGTCGAAAGTTGGAGATGTTAATATTTTTGCCTCCTTTATGGAGGGGTAGGATAAAGGCTGCACACCACAGTTTGGGGACATATGATTCCTGTATGGATCTATTAATGAGAGTTCTAATGGGGATGGTGATGCTGTCTGCTGCAAGTTTTAGAAAGAGTGAGGGGATGTTGTCAGGGGCATTGGAGCATGGTTTAAACTTAGAGAGAATTTTTTTTATATATGAGATGGAGATGGGTTTGAGATGAAATATAGGAGGAGTGTTTGGGATGGAAGGTTGGGGAGACAATTTGAGTTGGGGGGAGGAGTTGTTGTTTGGGAAGGTTTTGGTGAGTTCTTCTGTGGAATTTATAAAGAAGGAGTTGAATATAGTAGCTATTTCTGGGTCGGATTAACTAGTGTCAGGGCAAGGGTTGTTTTTGGTACCTGGGTTGAGAAGAGAGTTGATGGAGTTCCAGAACTGTTTGGGGTTCACGGAATGATTAGACTGGAGTTTGGTATAATATGATTTTTTTATCCTGTATTGTATGTTTTTTGGCTAGGGTGTGGAGTTGTTTATATTTAAGAAGGGTGTCAGGGTGCTTATTGCGATGGTAAAGATTCCGGGTCTTGTCCCTTTGTTGCATAAGTGTTTTGGTATCTTTAGTAAGCCAAGGGGCAGAATTGTTTTTTATACATTTTATTATTGGAGGGGCTTGGGAGTTAAGGGTATCTAAGAAAGTTGAGTTGAAGAATTCAACAGCGTTGTCTAGAGGAAGAGTTTTTAGATTGTCCCAGTTTATTAGTTTGAGAGAATTTGAGAAAGTTGTGGGGTTAAAGTTTGTGAGATTTTGAGTATGGATATATTGGTGTAGGTGAGAAGAGGAGGGAGCTGCTCTATGGATGAAGGCTGGCAAGTGATCACTAATGGAGTCTGATAAGGTGCTAGTGTGGGAGATTTTATTTGGGTGAGAGACTAGGATCCAGTCAAGTATGAAGCCTGGGGGTTATTTTTATTGGGTCTGGTAATGGCATTTGTAAGTTGAGTGAAATTAAATAGATTGATTGATATGGTGGGATTATTGGCAGTAATTTTGTTCCAGTCAATGTTTACATCTAAGAGGTATGTCTCAAGCTTGATATTAGTTGAGGCCTATAGAAGAATTTCCTCAAGTATATTTGTATTATTTCCAGGGGGGTATAGAGGGCTATAACACAAATGCTTTTATAGTTATTTAGTTTGAGTATTCCTATGACTAGTTCAGTGTTGCTGAACTGAGGAATAGGATTTTGGTAGGGAGTGATTGAGAGTAGGCTAGAGTAGATTATGGCCACTCCTCCTCCTTTCCTTTTTAGGCGGTCATGTCTAAGAGCTTGAAACCCAGAGAGTAGGATTTCAGAGTCAGAATTATTGGGTTTTAGCCATGTCTCAGAGACAGCTACTATGTGAGGTAGGGTATGGAATAGCCAAGCGTGGAAGTGGGCTATTCTGTTTTTTAGACTCTGGACATTGATGGTCAGGAGTTTAAGATATTTAGAGTTGGTAATATGGGTTGCGATAGGGAGAGTTGGATTTTTGCTGGTAGCAGGTCCTGGGTTGGGGTGTACGTCACCTGCTAACATAGGCAGTCAAAGGGGCATGAGAGCAGGGGTATGGGTTTACTCCTTGAGTTTTGTGGGAGGTGCAATAATGCTTTAGGTATATGAAGTTTCATTGAGGAGGGTAGAAGTTTTAGTTTGAAGCAGAGAAGTGGGTTTGTTTGTACTCGAACGGGTGAAATAGTGTGAACGTGAGATGTGGTAGAGTGAGGATGGGTGTTGGGGGTGATGGTGGGGTGAAGAGGGGATAGGAAAGAAGGGGGTAGTTTGCAAGAGGAATAAGAGGTAGCATGGTATAGAGGAATTAGAAGAAGTAAGCTGAGGGAGGGGATGAGAAGGGTTTGTGAAGGCATGGCGTGATTTAGGTATAAAGGAATAGTTAGGAGGTAGGTATTAAGGAAGTAGTTGGATGTTAGGGGACTATGGGAGTGTAAGAGGGAGGTTTATAGAAGTGAATATAGTGACTTAAGGCTTGGGATGGGGGAGGGGGAGAGTAAGTATTGGAGGATGGGAAGGGGAGGGGGTAGTAAGAAGATGTGAGTGGATTGGAAGAGAAGAAGGGAGGGAATAGTGTGGAGATGTATGTGGATTGGAAGAGATGAAGGGGAGTGGACTATTGGCTAGAATAAGTGTAGGAGTATTGGGATGGGTGGGTATTGGGGTAGGGTAGGGGAGTTGAGTGAGCCTGAAGGGTGAACGGAGCAGGTGGATCCAAGGAAAGAAAGCAGCAGAGCAGTAGAAAAACAATCAGTATAGTGAAGGTAAGTACAGAGGATGCTGAAACCGGTCTGGTTACATTAAACTTTTTCTAGTACAGAGGAAGATAAGCAGGGTGGTTAGAGGGATGCTTAGGGTAATGTTATAAGGAAAAGGATTTGAGAGATTTCAGAGGTAGTTAGGACTGGTAACAAGCAATTAATGAAGAAGAGAGTGAAAGACTAGCTTTTATATTATAGTGAGTGAGAAAGAGTGAGGGAAAGGAGGTTAAAGGTGGTTAAAGACAGCCATCTAGTTGACAAATTCTATAAATGCGGAAAGTGGAACCATTATAGGAGGTTGAAAGGTAAAAGGCAGAAAGAAGGCTCAAGAAATAGAAAGTAGGAGACTAGGATAAGGCAGGTATGGGGGGATCCCAGTAAGAAGGGTATGGCTGCTGGCTATTCTGGCTGGGATCCTATACTAGCACCTAGCAATTAGTAGAGCAATGTATAGAATCCGACTATACAGAGGTTGGAGGGTAGGAGTGGAAATAGGTAGGGGGAGATTAGTGGTGTGTGAAAGTTGCTGTGTGAGTAATGATTGTAAGAGAGAGTAGGTGTTAGTGTTAGGTAATGAAGTGATGTGTTGTATGAGGTAGACAAGGCTAGTAGGAGGAGAAGGGGGAATGGTGAGATAGTGGGGACATCCTGAAGAATTGTAGGGTGACAGTTATTGAATAGCAGTAGAGATATTATGTTTTGCTAAGTAGGGAGATGAGAAGTAGGAGGCTGGATAAGGAGGGATAAGGTGGATTGGTAGAGGCAGGGTGCAGGAGATGGTGTAGTGTAAAGTGAGAGGAGGAATGGCTGGTCAGAGGGGAGGTGAAAATTGGGTGGGTAAGTGGATTGGTCAATGAGTGTTTGGGAGGAGTTTAGTGAGTATAATCCTAAGGAGAGTGGGGGGTGGGAATGGCAGTAGGGTAGGGGAGCAGCATGAGCCTGAGCATAGCAAGGGTGAACAGAGCGGGTTTTCCTTGCTGGGAGCAGGATAAGAGTCAATATAAAAAATATATCTGGTAAGACTGGGAGGAGTATGCTAGTAGAGAGGGACTCAAAGTGCTCCTAAGGAAGGGCAGGGGAAAGACCAGGTATGGGTCTGGCATTCCAAATAGTAAACAAATTGCCTTGGGAAGGTGTGCACAGCTTTGGTTTAGAGGGCAAAAGCAGGACAAATTGTGCAAGATTTTACTATGTGTTAACAGCCCATTAACTAGACATTAGAAACACAAGAGAGAAAAGACTGCTTGTGTATTACATGTTATATTGTGTTTACAGAACAATAACTGGGCACTATGAACACAAGATGCAGGATTGAGATAGCATATGTACTAACAAAAATCAGCTCCTGGAGATACACCAGCTGGTGGGCTATCAGTTTCTAGGCAATATTGCCACCTAGTGGCAGAAAAATATAAAACAATGAACAGAAATGAATGAAAAAGACGAAGAGGTAAAAGGACAGAAACAGCCAATTAAAAGCATTAAAAGGGTAGAACAATGGGTATGGGGGACTTGGCTTGTGTGCAGGCTACTAACAATAGTCAACACTGTAGCAATAATAGCTAAACTGATGGCAACAGTAGGCAAACACCTACATTAAATCTTTGCAAGGAAGCACATCCTCTTCCTTTATTTGTCTTTAAGTGTGGATAGAATTCCATGGAGTTTGTAGTCAGCAGATGGTGGAGCCAAGGTGGATGACAGGGCAGCAGAGTAGGCTCAACCTGGGAGTATACTGTAAAAAAGATACAGAAAGCAGTTTTAAAAGAAAGAAAGAAAAACCTGATTAAGATATAAGGTGGATAGTGTTCAGGCAGAGCACAATTAAGGAAACACAACAGTATTGCAAAAAGACAAGCAGTCAATTTGGAAACAGAGTCAGCAGGAGAAAGGGCAGATTGTAGAGAGTGAACCAGAACAGGGGGTGAGATACATGGCCAAGTAGAGACAGGCAAAGAAAGGGCAACAAAGGGAGGAAAGAAACAGGAGAGCACAGAGAATAGGCTAGTGAGGGGATAAGAGCTGAAATACGAGTGAAAGACAGAGGGTAGAAAGTGGGTATACATAAGAGGTAATAGAGAGAAGGAGTTAGATAGCTAAATAAAACAAGTGGTTAAGGATAAGAGGTAACAGAGTGAGGGGGTGAAATAACTGAATATCAGACAATACAATTGTAACAGTACATAGGCAGTGCTTTTTCAAAACAAAATAATAGGCAATTGCAAAGTAAAGACAAGCCAGATAAATACTTTTTAAACTGTAACAAGATGCTATCAGAGACCCATGCATCTCTACTATAAGCTGTAAAAGTTCATGGACAGAGCTAGATGTTGCCTATAGTATGATAGTTCAAACGGCAACTGTTATCTGTCAATGCAATGCTACTACTTGGTTAAAATACAAGCTCTGCCAAGCTGCCAGGTCAAGATTAAAATACAAGATGCCATACCTTTGTTTATAAGTTGCACAACATAGAATGATTTCATCACCACTGTAGACACATGAGGATCAAAGGCTAGATTACTATTTATGTGTGCCACTAAGTCCCTGACTACTGGGTCAATTCTAAGGGGTGTGTTTTCAATGTGATAGTTACCAGGGATGGATGACTTCCCAAAATATACTATTATGCATTTCTTGGCATTTATTTTAGTCCATAACTCTGACACCAGTTGTTTGTCTGTGTCACCCCTCCTGGATATCATTTGTGTCAGTGTGAGATTCAAAAGCTCCTAATTTGCAATCATCTGCAAATTTAGTCAGCCAGAGATCACTTAGATTGGCCTTGATTTCTAAGAAGTAAATGCCAAAAGGGAGCTGTCCAAGGACTGATCCCTGAGGGACTCCACTTGTGATTGGCCTCTTTGTGAGGTGGACTCCCCAATTCTAACTTCCTGGGTTCTGTCTGTGAGCCAGTTGGCTATCCACTGGGTGACATACAGGTTTGTACCTAACCTCTTGAGTTTGTCAACAATGCCTCAGTAGGGTATTGTGTCAAATGCCTTGGCTAGGTCAAGGTAGGCAGTGTGAATGATTTTGCTCTCATCCATTGCTTTGGTGACATTGTCAAAGAAGTCCACCAAGTTGAATAGGCATGTTCTGCCCTTTACAAAACCAAACTGGGTTGGGTCCAGTGTCTGGAGGTTTACTACTTCTCTGTTGATAATCTCCATGATAATTCTTTCCATGGCTTTACATATAAGATTAGTGAGTTGTTTTCAATATCATATAAATGCTTGACACTGACTTTTGTAGCAACATTTCAATTTTTATAAACTTAAATGATGGGCAAATTTCACAAAAAGTGATATCAATAACTCCTCTACTCATGTAATTGTAAAATTTTTTACTGCCCAATATATTGGCATTTGGGCTAACTTTTATTTTTTTCTGCATTAGCAATGTAAAGGCATTGCTTACATGCACCACATTTATAAGTCCCAAATGGTAATCTTCTAGAAATATGTTCACCATTTTTTTTTTTTTTCTTTACAAGAATCTCTTTCAAATTTTGATCCTTTCAAATACAAATACTGGGGGCTCTGAAAAAAAAACATGCATTATATTGGATAATGTCAAAAATATGCCCCAGTACTGTAGCACTATTTGCTTAACTGTCAAAGAATCTTTGTGTACATTTCAATATAATGGATTCACCAAACACTATATAATTAGACTTAAACATCCTTTTTATCTTTTGCTCTTCTGTATAAGTATATCTATATAGTGCAACCCTGTTTTGGCTATATTATAAGCGAATCTAAGAAGATTCATAGTCTGATTGAGGTTGTGACGTTCAGACAATACCCCACCAGACTGACAACAATAATATGACATCCCTTACTATCCTGGGTCAGTAACTAAGGAGCTTCAATCTTCACTACTGACTCCAATAAAAGACCATCACTTAAACAGGAGTAATATTTCACTATTTTTCCCCTAAGAGCACAACAGGAACATGCTCCTTAACCTGGGACTGGACTGCATACTTTTGTCCACCCTTAATGTAACTCCTTATTACACTTCTCAGAGCAATGTGTCACAGTTTAAGACCTCTGATACACTCACACCATAATAAATTAAATCTCACACATCCAAACCCTTCTGGAAAAGCCTGAAACAGATTTACAGCTGTGCCCCATCCCCAGAATAATATGGTACCATACTGTAACCAGTCAGAGACCCTTCATGCCCTTTTAAAGGGGTGTCTAATTATTAAAATTAGATATTAAAACAAAGGATAGTAAATGACCTAAAGCAGCCAGGCTTTTGGAGTGACCCGGGAAGTTATCAAAGCAGGTATAAGCACTCTCAAATCACTATATAAAACACTGATTGATCAGCCACAATGTAATTAATAAAAATATTTAATAATGAGCAAAATGGTTAAATATATAAAATAGTAATTTCCAATAAACAAAGAAAACTCATTCACCCAAAAACTGAAATCAGTACTGAAAGATAGAAATGCAACATTTAGAAAAAGTTCTAACTAGTTATAATTTTCCTATCTGACTAAAGACCACTGCCCTTGATCTAAACTAACCCCTTGATTCAGCAAGCAGCCGTGCAGGAATAAGTTATTCCTGCATGGCAGGGACCATTCCTGTTCAGCATGGCAACACACCATGCATATGTATGATGGCACGCTGTCTTGCTCTAAAACAAACATGGTTTCATGTATGAGTGCAGGGGGTGTGTCTGAGAGCAGAGCTCTCAAAATACACACACCCCCTACACTCCAGAATAGCCTTTCGGCAATTTAAAATGAGCTAGAACTTTTGTAACACCCCCAACCCATCAGGATAAGAAATCTGGTCAAAGCCATAAGAGACAATCATCCCTACCAAGGCAAGAGTTGATAGATTAACACATTTAGCATAAGCACACATCTCCCAACCCATCAGTAAGAAATGTGGACAAAGCCAAAAGATACAATCGTCCCACAAAGCAAAAAGTTGATAGAATAACAGTTTCAGCATTAGCTGGGATATTCTGACGGGTATAAATAAAAAAAACACAACAAATAATTTTTTTAAACATGCAATAAAGTTTAAGCATAGCTGCGTGTGTGTGCCCGTTGCTTAGCTATGCTTAGTCCAGCTTAAACAGCACAAGAAGTTAAATAGCAAGAGACATCCAATTTAAGTAGTACTGCAATAATGTCGTGGTTAGCATGTATGCTTTGTAAGCAGGCATTCCTGGTTTCATCCCCACTGTTACCAATTTGAATTTTACATGTGAAAGCAGTACATAAACATTTTTTTATAGTTAGCTACTAAATAACATATATTTGTTAACCAGAATACTGTAGTAAGTGCAGATGTGAGGTGTCAGTTTAATACAGTTGTGACACCCCCATATAAACACAAGTGCCTCATACAGTATAATCACACATGAATAAATGTAAAGAAAGCACATTGGGGGATGTCAGGGACAGTAAACAAATTTATAATATGTAATGAATAATGAATCAATCCCATACAGCAGATAGTCTATAAAATAAAAAGTAATTAATGCTAAGCATTGCACAACTCTGCTTATCAGGTGTAAGCATTGTATAAATATGACTACTAAGCAATGAGTAGCCCAGCTAAGTGGATTTGGCTATTGGTAAGCAGTGGTGAACTTGTCCCTTTAAGCACTGCCAACCTTAGCTAAGCAGGTTTGCCTGTAGCTTAGCTTAGCTCAGCATATTCAAAACCGTCCAATCACTGAAAAGGGCAGGAAAGTGGACATATTTAAACCTCGCAGGTGGGAATACAGCTCATAACTGATTGCAGCTTCCCACTGTAGGCAGTATGGCAGGCGTTGGCGAGGGCATGCACTTCTGGGTGCAGCACTGGGGCATAAAGGAGTTCAAGTTCATGGTAGGACTCTTGGTAAATAACTATGACAAGAGACTGCTGCAGGGCCAGTACCAGGGCTCCCAATATAAAGTGGAAGCCTGGGACCATCTTGCCCGTGATCTCACTAGTGCCACTGGTATCCCTCAGACTGGTGAGCAGGTCCAGCACCACTATGCCAACTAGAAGTGGAGAAAGAGGGAGCTCTTGGAAGAGTGGGTCCAAGAAGTAAGGCAGAGGAGTGATGTCCCAGCAGTGTGTACGTATTCATACCAATAACTGTTTACCAAAGTCCAGCCTGTGTATGTGATGGATACATATGGCTAAATATTTCTCTATTCCCTTTACAGCTGCAGCTGAGCAGGCTGTGAATCAGGAAGCACATGCTAGTAGGCTGCAAAGGCTGTGTCATGAGGCTGGTGAGTAACAATCCTGCTTGTAGTAGTCATACCAAATAAATATAAAGTAGCAGAAAGTCACCTGGCAGTATAAAAACTGTGTATGGGTTGTACTGAATAAACCAGGCAATATGACAGTAATAGTCCCATATAGGTGATAGTTCAATAAAACCGTAACTGCCTGGCAATAAAGTTCTAAATCCTGGACTGGTTGTGTTTACTATTGTATTGTATGGCATTTAGTGTTGCTGTCTCTGAATAGTAATGTTGTGTTAACCACTGTTACCCACACTGTGCTACATAAAAAACATGTATAGGAATATCTGTATAAGACTGTTGTAAGTACAAGGTCTGATTGTACAACCAAGAGAGACTTAGACAGAAAACACTGACAGAACAGACAGCAGTTTCTAAATAACTCACTCTGATGAAACTCATATTGTTGTATTTTTAGGACACACAGCCATGGTTCAAATCCTGGGAGTGGTAGTAAGCTGTATGCATAATCATACCTCTCAACTGT